>NC_057805.1:257881023-258181023 GCF_018294505.1 Triticum aestivum
CGCTGAGCCCACGCTGGCCGCTGGCCGCGTTCGCCCCTGACCTCGTTGGCCGCGCCCGCATCCACTCGCCGTGGCCGCCGCCCCACCTCTCCGCCCGTGCCTCGCCCCTTGAGCTGCTGCACGCCCCCGCGCTGCTTCATCCCGCTGCCGCTGCCGTGGCTCTCGCCGCCCGCTGCCGCTCGCGTCTCGCTGCCGCACCCGGCGCCGGTTGGCGTGCGCTGACCCCCATGCCGCGCACGGCTTCGCCAAACGGGCGACGCCTGGATACCCGAAGCCCGTAATCGCACCCCGTTAAGGCCCTCGGCCAATGACAGTCGGGGCCCACGCCCCTAAGAACGTAAAAAAAATATAATAGAAATTAATTAATTAAAGAGTTAATTAACTTAATTAACCTGTGTTAGTTAATCTAATAACCTAATTAGTCTATTTAATCTGTTAGGTCAGTAAAACAGTGTATGACAAGGGGGCCCGACCCCCTGTTGACGAGTCAATGTTTGACTGGTCAACTGGGACCCCTTGGACCCACATGTCAGCCCCTCTGGTACATTTTGTGTACCCAGAGCTGGGTGCACCTAGCAATTCACATTTATTTCAAATTAAATTAAATTCAGAAAATGAATAAAACTTTGAAAAAAATATAAAATAATCCGTAGCTCGGATGAAAATACTTTGTACATGAAAGTTGCTCAGAACGACCAGACAAATCCGGGCACGCTGCCCGTTCGTCCGCCACACATCCCTAGCATAGCAAACACGCAACTTTCCCCCTCCGGTCCGTCTGTCCGAAAACGTGAAACACCGGGAATACTTCCCCAGATGTTTCCCCGCTTCCCCCTACCACGTTAGGGCACACCTAGCACCGCTCCTTGTCATGTCATGCATCGTCATGCATATGTTTGCACTGTGTTTATTGTTTCTTCCCCCTCTTCTCTCGCTAGACACCGAGATCGATGCCGCTGCTACCCAGTACGACTACGGTGTTGACGACCCCTCCTTCTCGGCTGAGCTTCCAGGCAAGCCCCCCCTTGATCACAAGATATCACCTATTCCTTCTCTCTACTGCTTGCATTAGAGTAGTGTAGCATGTTACTGCTTTCGGTTAATCCTATTCTGCTGCATAGTCTGTCATTGTTGCTACAGTTGTTACCCTCACTTGCAATCCTAAATGCTTAGGATAGGATGCTAGTTGTCGGAGTAATTAGCCACGGGTAGCCCCATTAGCTCCCCATGGAGTTTCAAGACATCGGGGCTGACTGCGCCCCTCAAGAATCAAAGACCCAGGTGCCGCCTTCTCACAGCCGGCTGGTCCAAGCGGCCGGCTGCCAGAAGACGGCCTCGAAGCGGACCAACTCCTAGCACGCGACCTCTAGAGAGGCCAGCTCCTAGCAGGCGGCCCCTAGCGCCCTCAAAGTCTGTATCCATATAAATACGATGAGACGGGGCACGCCTACAGCACGCCCTGCCACCCCCAAATCTAGGGCCAAGCGTGGCCAGGGTGCACCGTACGAGATGAAGATCTCCCGTCCAGCGCGACACTGTTGCCACTGAGCCCATGACATCACCCATCACAGGGGGAGCCATGCCCCCACGACGGGCTGTCGGTACGGCTCGCCTGCAGCGGGCCCTACCTGTCCGCGAGGAGCCAAAGGGCGGCGAGCCCTGACCAGTCGGCTCGAGGAGAGCCCGACCCCTAACCAGGCGGCTCTCCTCTCCTTGGAGTTTGTGCGTCATTAAACAGAAGAGACGGGGAATAGCTACAGTGAACGCCCGCCAGGCGGCGGTACTGTAGCCACGCCTCCCCTGACAAAGCATGCATCATTAACAGGACGACTACAGTGTGGAGCAGCCGGCCAGACCCGCAAGCGGCGGGAGCGGCCTATCGGCCAAGTACGAGACAACCAGCGGGGCCCACCAGGCGGCGAGCCCCAGGGCCGGCGGAGAAGCCGGCAACCATTGACCCTGACAGCCGGGTCCTACACCCGGCCAGATTACCTTTGTACCCCTGGGGGTAGGCCTATATAAACCCCCCAGGGCACCCATGCAATGGGTTCAGACCTTAGTTCATCCACACACACACATATAGAGAGAGGTAGCTAGGGCTAGCCTTGTTCTACTTCCCCCTCTAGAGAAACAGCTCAAGGAGCAAGCTTGTAGCCACCATTGTTGCTTGAGTGATCATGCGGAGACCCCGCAGAGTAGGGGTAGGGGTGTTATCTCCTAGGAGAGCCCCGAAGCTGGGTAAGATTCGCCGGCGTGCATGTTTGCACCTTATCCTGTTTCCTAGCACCGGTGACGTACTATTAGCCCCCTCCATGATAAGCCATCCTTTGGCATATGTCGCACGACACCCCCAACATTTGGCGCCCACCGTGGGGCTAGGTGCACCGTCGTCCGGAGATCTGTTCTGGACGGGAACCCTCTTCCTCCCCAGCGAGCGTAGCCAGCCTGGCACGCCCGACGGTGCTCGCGCCGATGCGCTGCAAGGCACTGAGCTCGCCTGCGCGGCGAGCAGCCTCGCTGACCTCATCGGCAAGGTCCGCCTCTCCGACGACCCCGTGCCCGACGCGGGAGCAGCCAGCCCTGAGAGCTCCCTCCTCGACCTCCTTGGCAAGCTCGACATCGCCAACGAGCCGACCTCCGACCTGAAGTCGATCGACTCCACTGACCCAATGCTTGTCGTTCTGACACGGCATCGCTTCATGCCTTCCCCACCAAGTTGGTGGTCATCGACGACCCTTTCCCTTGCGCCGACAGCAGCGGCAACACCGTCACGGAGGTGCTCGTCATCAGTCATGACGGAGCCTCTGGTGGTGCCCAAGACCTGCTGCAGGAGGACCTGCGGTATCTGTCTGCGCCTATCACAGAAGACGCAGACGTCAAGACGCTGGAAGCCCACCACGTCTTGCTCGTCGAAAGCGCCAAGAAATTGGCCACCATGAGATGCCTCTTAGAGGCCTACCAGCGCGAGATCGACCGCGCTATTGGCGGCACGCCAGCTGCCGGCGGGCCTAGCCGCATTGGCACGGTCCGGCAGCGCGGCGCTGCCATCGCCAGCATGTTTGGGGCAGACCACCCTATCTATGCCACGCCCATGGAGAACATATGAGCTGGCCAGGCGGCAGCAGACAAGCTGGACCACCTCGAGGGCGACGAGTGTCGCTACATGACGGAGCGCGTCCAGTAGCTCATTGACACAATTGCCGCACTTCAGGAAGCCGGCTGCCGCGCAGAAGATCCTGGCCAGCGGGTTGAGAACCCGCCTCCTTGCTGAGAGCAAGGCGTGACCTCCCGGACGCCGATGGTGGCGTCCGTGACCAACGAGACAAAGAGCCGACTGCATGCCGCAGCCACACACGCCTAACCATAGAGCGCGACCAAGATGGTCGCCCACAAGCAGTGGAACGACGGGACGATAGTCCGCCTCCTCCTCTTTCTCGGAGGGAGAGGCGTGCTTCCCCGCCGCCTGTTGACCACCCAACTCTCGGTGACCGGCTGGGCCGCCGAGAGGGAATCGGAGAGAATGACGCACGGCACCGGATCGACCGCCTCAATCGGTCCCTGGCGCTAGAAGAGGAAGACGCGTTGGGCCAGCATTGTTTCGGCCCCCGCATCCGCAATGAGCCCTTTCCCAGAGGGTTCATGCTTCCACGAGATACGCCCAAGAACAATGGCTCCGTGAAGCGGAGGACTGGTTGGTCAACTACTCCACCGCAGTCAGCATAGCAAACGGCAACAAGCGTGTTGCCGTGAAGTACGTTCCGCTCATGCTCCAGGACACGGCCCGGACATGGCTGAAAAGCCTGAAGCCCCGCAACATCAACAACTGGGTAAATTTCATTGAGGTCTTCGTCACCAGCACCTACAAGCGGCCTCCCAAGCCTCGCCAGCTCTCGTTGTGTGTCCAATGCCCCAACGAGTCCACCCGCGACTACCTGATGCGGTGACAGAACTGCGCAACTCCTGCGAAGGGGTGCATGAGGTCCAAGCTATCGAGTACTTCACTGCCGGGTGCCGACAGGGCACCTTACTCAAACACCGACTCCTGTGCGACGAGGCGGCTACACTCGACAAACTACTGATTATAGCAGTCAAGTACGCCACTACCGACTCCTCCATGAAGTCGGAGCATCGAGTGGACCCTTCTGGGAAGGTGCTCCCTCCGGCTCCTCGAACGCCGGCTGGAGACAACAGTTGGCGCCAGCAGCCGGACGACAACAAGCGCAAAGCCCCCCAGCCGGCATCCACCAGCCGGTAGGTGGTGATAGTTGAGGATCAAAAACCTGAAGGGCAGCCACTCCCCAAGCGTCAGAAAGGCGGCAAGCCGGCTTGGTTGCCCGCTTTCTCCTTTGAGCAGACCCTCGACGCCCCCTACAAGTTCAGCAGCGGTGCGAAGCCGTCCAACCATACAACTCGGAAGTGCCACTGGCTTGTCCGCATTGCCAAGGGAGAAGGACTGCCCCCTCTGCCTGCTGGCCCACCGGCTCTGCCTTCTCAGCAGCCGGCCGCCCGTCCAGCAGTCGGTGCGATCCAAGATGATTATCTTGAAGAGCATGGTTCTTACGTTGTCGTCAACAATGTGGCCAGCGACAGACATAGCCGACCTCAGTAGCACCGTGAAGTGAATGCAGTTGCCTCAACTGCTCCAGAGTTCATGCACTGGTGTGAGAAGGCTATCAGCTAGAGCCGTGCTGACCACCCAGAAGTGATGCCTTCTGCAGGTTCCTATCCCGTGGTGTTGGATGCTACCCTTGCAAGGGAGAGGCGAGCTGCTAGTTTCTTCTGGGTCCTGATAGATGGCGGTTGCAGCATCAACATCCTTTACCGCGATACTATGGAGAAGTTGAAAATCAAAGAGAAGCAGCTCCTACCCGGTCGGACTGTGTTTCATGGCATTGTGCCCGGCTTGTCCTGCTCACCAATCGGCAAGATCAAGATAGACGTCCTCCTCGGAGACAAGGATGACTTCCGCCGTGAAGCCATTTGGTTTGAGGAGGTTGACCTGGAGAGTCCTTACCATGTGCTCCTAGGCTGGCCCGCTCTAGCCAAGTTTATGGCAGTGCCTCATTATGCCTACCTCAAGATGAAGATGCCAGGAACCAAGGGCATTATCACGATCAGTGGAGACTATGAGAAGTCGTCCGCCTGTGCTGCAGCCAGCAGCCGGCTGGCCGAGTCCCTTGTGATTGCTGCTGAGAAGAAGCTCCTTGAACGGGTGGTGGCCATGGCCGGCAAGCAGCCGGACATGTCCCCAGAACCCAAAGAGTTAGAGACCCAGGGCTCCTTCTAGCCGGCCAAAGAGACAAAGAAGATTCCCTTGGAACCTGAGCACCCAGAGAGGCACGCTGAGCAAATAGGAGAGCGAGCTCATCGATTTCCTCTGTGAGAATCGGGACATCTTCGCATGGTCTCCCAAAGACATGCCGGTTGTTCCGACGGACTTCCCGAGCACAAGCTACACGTCAGAGCAGATGCCAAGCCAGTCAAGCAACCCCTTCACCGACTTTCGGAGGAGAAGAGAAGAATTGTTGGAGAAGAGATCGCCCGCCTGTTGGCAGCCGGCTTCATCATGGAAGTTTTCTTTCCAGAGTGGCTCGCCAACCCAGTCCTTGGACTAAAGAAGAACAACAAGTGGTGCATGTGCATTGATTACACCAGTCTCAACAAAGCCTGACCCAAGGATCTGTTTGCATTACCCCGGATTGACCAAGTGATAGACTCCACAGCCAGATGTGAGCTGTTGAGTTTCTTGGATGCCACCTCAGGTTACCACCAGATCAAGTTGAACTCGGCAGACCGCCTGAAGACCGCCTTCATCACACCATTCGGAGCCTTCTGCTACCTGACCTTGACATTCGGCCTGAGAAATGCCGGTGTCACGTTTCAGTGTTGCATGCAGAAGTGCCTCCTCAAGCAACTCGGCAGAAAAGCCCACGTCTATGTAGACGATATTCTGGTGAAGACGGAGAAGCGCGGTACCCTCTTGGAAGATCTCAAGGAAACTTTTGAAAATCTGCGCTGGTTTCAGATCAAGCTCAACCCAGAGAAATGCATCTTTGGAGTACCAGCCGGCCATCTCCTTGGCTTCCTGGTCTCAGAGCGCAGCATTGAGTGCAACCCTGTGAAGATCAAGGCCATCGAGAGGATGGAGAAACCCACCCGACTGAGAGATGTCCAGAAGTTCACCGGCTGTTTCGCATCCATCAGCCGTTTCATCAGTTGACTGGGCGAGTATAAGGTTCTTCCCCTGTACCAGCTCATGAAAAAGACCACTCATTTCGAGTGGATTGATAAGGCGAATGAAGCTTTTCTCCAGTAGAAGAAGATGTTGACCACGCCGCCTGTCCTGACGGCTCCGGCTGCTAAAGAACCCATGTACCTTTACATCGCCGCCACCAGCCGGGTGGTCAGCATAGTCATGGTGGTAGAGCGCCCAGAAGACGGCAGAGCACAGCCGGTCCAGAGGCCTGTGTAGTATTTGAGCGAGGTGTTGTCAACCTCAAAGTAGAACTACCCTCACTACCAGAAGATGTGCTACGGTGTGCACTTTGCCGCCAAGAAGCTCAAGCCATACTTTCAAGAGCACCCAATCACGGTTGTCTGCACTGCCCCACTTGCCGAGATCATTGGCAACAAAGATGCATCTGGCCGAGTGGCCATATGGGCCATCGAATTGGCCCCCTACACCATCTTCTACCAGCCACACACCGCCATCAAGTCCCAAGCACTGGCCGACTTCCTTGTCGACTGGGCCAAGATCCAGTACCTTCGGCCAGCTCCAGACTCCACTCATTGGCGAATGCTTTTTGATGGCTCGAAGATGCGCACCGGCTTGGGAGCCGGCGTTGTTCTCACCTCTCCCAAAGGCGACAAGCTCAGATACACATTGCAAATCCATTTCACCGCCTCCAACAATGTAGCCGAGTATTAAGCAGTAATACACGGCCTCCGGCTGGAGAAAGAGATCGGCATTCGCCGGATCCTGTGCGACGGCGACTCCGACTTGGTGGTCCAACAGTCGTCTGGTGACTGGGACGCCAAGGATGCAAACATGGTGAGCTGCCATTTCCTTGTTCAGAAACTCAGCGGAAATTTTGAAGGGTGTGAGTTCCTTCATGTGCCACGGAATGAAAACGAGCCAGTTGATGCCTGGCACGGATCAGCTCCACCCGTCAAGCAATACCAGCCAGCGCCTCGCTTCAGTGCCTCCGCAAGCCGTCAATCAAGCCTTCTCCAGAATTTGAGTCCATCTTTGTGCTGGCTCCTCCCGAAGCAGTCGGATCCGACTCGGGGACTGCAGCAGCCGGCCCGGGGAATTCAGCAGGCGTCGCGGGGACTACCGCAGTCGCACCCGGCCCGAGAACTTCACAACCCGGCCCGGGGGCTGCAGCAGTCGGCCCTGGGACTTCACCAAGCGCCTCGGGGACTGTAGCGGTCGCACCCAGCCCGGGGACATCACAACCCGCCCCGGGGGCTGCAGCAGTCGGCTCGGGGACTTCAGCAACGCAGCAAGCGGCAATCGATTCCAACCCACCGCCTCCCAACCCACCTCCCGCGTACAGAGTGGTCGTATTGGCAGTAGAAGAAATTCAAGCACCCTCATGGGCATTGCCCATCCTCAAGTTTCTGGTAAACAGAGAGCTGCCGACCGATGAGATCAAGGCACGACAAGTGCAGCGCCAAGCAGGAGCCTACATGATAGTAAACAGAGAGCTTGTCAGGCGCAGCGTGACTGGAGTCTTCCAGCAGTGCGTAGATTCAGAGAAAGGCCAAGCAATCCTCAAAGATATCCACCAAGGCGAGTGCGGCCACCATGCGGCCTCCAGTTCCCTTGTTGCCAAGGCCTTTCGCCATGGTTTCTTCTGGCCGACTGCCTTGGAAATGCCAAGTAGTTGGTCAAGCATTGCAAAAGATGCCAGAAGTTCAGTTCCAAGCAACTTTGGCCGGCTTCTGCACTCAAGACTATCCCCTCACTTGGCCCTTTGCCGTGTGGGGGCTGGACATGGTGGGACCATTCAAGACAGCACGCGGCGGCATGACCCATCTGCCCGTTGCCGTGGACAAGTTCACAAAGTGGATTGAAGCAAAGCCAATCAAGAAGTTGAATGGTCCGACTGCTGTGACCTTCATTTCAGACATCACCACCCGGTATAGAGTACCACACAACATCATCACCGACAATGGCACGAACTTTGCCAAGGGAGCCTTGGCCCGTTTCTGCGCGACGTAGGGCATCCGACTAGACTTAGCATTCGTTGCCCATCCGCAGTCAAACGACCAAGTCGAGCTAGCAAACGACCACATCCTCTCCGGCATCAAGCCTCGACTGGTCGAGCCACTGGAGCGGGCGGCCGGCTGCTGGATCAACGAGCGGTCGGCCATCCTCTGGAGCCTCCGCACCACTCCGAACAAATCAACCAGCTGCACTCCATTTTTCCTCATGTACGGTGCCGAGGCCGTCATCCCAACTGACATTGAGTTTGACTCACCTCGCGTCACCATGTACACGGAGGCGGAGGCAAAAGAGGCGCGAGAAGACGGCATCAATCTGCTGGAAGAAGGCCGGCTGTTGGCACTCAGCCGGTCCGCCATCTACCAGCAGAGTCTGCGCCGCTACCACAGTCGGAAGGTTAAGCCAATATCCTTCCAAGTGGAGACCTTCTGCTTCGGCTGATCCAGCGAACAGCCAGCCAGCACAAGCTCTCAGCCCCTTGGGAAGGCCCCTTGATCATCAGCAAGGCATTGGGCAACGACTCCTACTACCTCATCGACGCGCAGAAGCCCAGAGCACGCAAGAGAGACGATTCGAGCATGGAATCAGAGCACCCATGGAACACAAATCTCCTCTGAAGATTTTATAGTTGATTCAGTATGTACCACGCTACCTTTTGTATTAAGCACTAAGACATCGAGTCCCTCGAGGAGCACTCGGGGGCTACCCTCTCTATCTATATGATAAGTTCTATGCCTATGAATATGTTATTTCATCATTCTGCCTGGCACCGGGTTCGACCAGTCAGCCCGGGGGCTTGCCGCCTTGTACTATGTGCATGCTACCTGCAGTCGGACTAGTAGTGTGCCGGCACCTAAGCACTCTGCCACAAACCGCAGCTCGCAGAGCGACTGTCCGGTCGACAAGAGTTAAAGGCAGGAAACGGTGCCCACGCGAAAAATGGCTAAGGACTAAAGCATTTCCATAGGCCGAGCCGGCTCCTCGCCTCGCCGACCGACTACTGAGCAACCGGCCGGCTGGTTTCTAACTTCATTTGCTACGATCTACCAATGGCTAAATTACTTGCCTTACCAAAGCGGCCAAGTACTTGACCCAGCCACAGACCGCAGAGCGGCTGTCCGGCTGGCAAGACGGCAGCCAAGGGAAGGCGGCAAAGGAAAAAACCAAATAAGTAGAAAAGCAAGACAGGTCGGAAATCGGCAAAAACAATTTACACAGCAAAAGGCCCTTGGCCGGCATTCAACAGAGTTTGAATACACCCCCAGCGGGTGGAACTGCGCAAGTATAACAAATTTGTTCAACGAGAGTACAAAACAGGAAAGAAAGATAACTTGGCCGCCTAGACCAGAGGAGCAGCAGCCGGATCAGAAGGGTCGGCGGATGTCGAGGCTCCGGGTGGTGGAACAGCTGTCTGGTTGGTCTCATCTTGGTCGGCATCGCCGGCAGTCGGCTCGTCGGCGTCCCATCCGTTTGTCAAAACCTGGTCAGGATGAGGCCGGTTGCCGTCTCCACTGCGCGGCGCATCGTCTTCGCCGTCCTCGTTCTCATCTTCATCCTCCTCGCCTTCATCGCTGGAGGTGATCTCCTCCACCAAATCCTCGTCGCCTTCTGGGTTCAGCCCGAACCAGTCGGGCGGCACTTCGGCGGCCGCTTCGTCTAGCTCGGGGAGGACGACACCGGTGACCGTGTACTCGCCAATTGTCGTGGCGAGGTGATAGAGCTCGAACGCCACTGCGTCCAGTTCCTCGCCGGCTTCAGCATGGAGCATGGCCAGCTGGTCTAAATTTAGCCCAGGGTACCACCCCTTGACGAATTCCAAGGCTCGGCGTGTGCCCGCCCGGGCAGAGGAGCCCTTCCATGCCTCGATGCGATCGATGGCCACCTCCAACCAGTCGGAGATCCGACTGGCGCTGCACAGAATGGGAGTACCCGGCCAGAGGGCGGAAACCACCTGGGCCCCGGCGCGTTGAAGACGGCGGCGAGCCCGATGCGTCGGCTGGAGACGAGCCTGGATGGCGAGCATCTGCTCTGCAAGAGTCCGAGGGGCGTTGGGTGCGATTGTTGCACCAACCTCCGCTCGTCACGGCGAGCCTTGACGGCTTGGCTGGCGGCGATGGAGTAACCAGGGAAATACTCTGCATAAAAAATAAAAAGGAAGTATGAAGCCAGAAGTCGGCTCATACAACAAGACGGATGCCGGAAGAAAGAGAAGGAGAACTCACCGTCGAGCAGGTCCTCGATTTCGCCATAGCCGTCTGACAAGGCCTTCTCCTTCTCGACCCAGTTCGAGCGCTGAGTCTCGAACTCGGCCTGAAGGGCCTCCTCCGCGTCCTTGAGCTTCTGCAGCTCTGCCTTGTGCTTGTCCGCCTGGTTAGCCAGCTGCTTGGCCAGGCGGTCTCACTCTTGCTCCACCTTGAGGCGCTACTCCTCCTTGGCGTGTAATGCGGTTTGAGCTTCACCCATTTGCTGCCGCAAGGTGGCATTGGCTCCTGCAGAAGAAAGAGAGAGAAGAGATCAGCAAATCAACAAGGAAAGAAGTAGTTGCCGGAAGATCCGACCCGACTGCTCAGCAGTCGGCCCGAATCTCAGGGGCTACACCCCGCGGGTGCGCTGGCGCGCCCCCGCGAGAATAAGGATTGAGCAGTTCAATGAAAGAAATAAGAAAAGGTATTTGCCGGAAGATCCGACCCGACTGCTCAGCAGTCGACCCGAATCTAGGGGGCTACACCCCGCGGGTGCGCTGGCGCGCCCCCGCGAGAATGAAGAATGGAGTGCTTACTCCGGCTGTCGGTCAGCTCGGTGGTCCGCTTGGCCAGCTATTGGACATGGGAGTTGTAGGCGGCCGCACAAATATTGTGGTAATCCTGCAGCGGAATCAACAGAAGAGAAGAAAGGGCCAACACTCGGAACATACCTTTAAGTGTCGAGCCGACTGCTCAGCAGCCGGCCCGGAACTCGGGGGCTACACCCAGTGGGTGCGCTGGCACGCTCCCACAGAAGATTTCAAAGATTGAAAGCAAAAGGATAAGGAGCATACCCGGACGGCGGCTCGCGACACCAGGAACGTCTGCGTATAGTTCTGGAGGGCGTCGCCTTGGGTTTGAAGCTGGGACCGGACATCCTGTGTAGCCTTGTTCAGGACGCCCGTCCCGCCCCCAGACGTCCACTCCCACGGGACGGCACTAGTGGCCTCCGATTTTGGGGCCGACGAGCTCGAGGCTCCGACTTCCTGAGGTCGCAGCGCTGAAGTCACCTTCGTCACTCGCCGACGCGTCAGCGTGCGGACGACGGGAGTCGCCCCCACCACCAGCTCGCCGCTGGATCGAGGCGCCGACGGTGCATTAGGCCGACTACCCCGAGCCTCGGCGGCCGGCGTCTTCTAGGACACCTCCGTCCTCAGGATGACGGCGTCGCCTCCCTCCCTCTCGATGACCGGCTGGTCATTGCCGGCTCCTCCAGTCGACGCTGGGATCTCTGTTGCCGGCGGCATGGAGCGCAGCGGAATGACCAGCTGTGGAGCCTGGCCACCTGTGGCTGCTCCTGCCTATGCCTAGGCGGCCGCAGCCGCCTGGGCCTTGATCGCCTCCTCTTCCCGGACCTTGGCCTGGTCTTTGGCCGCCATGTCCGCCTCCTCCTGCGCCGCCTTGGCTGCGTCCGCCTTCGCCTGCTCCACCCTCTCCTTCTCCTCGTGCGCCTCTCCCGCATTCTTCTCCATCGCCTCCCGGAGGCCGGCGAGCATGTCTATGCGGCAGGTGTTGGTGGAGCCCACCATCCCCCCAATGATGGAGGCGGAGGCCGACCGCTCAAGAGAGAGCAGGGCTCTATTCACGCAAGACAAGAAGAATTCAGAAGGGGTTTGAGAAAAAAGACACAGAAAGGACACACGAAGACACAAAGGAAGATATGCTCTTACGCGGACACTGTCGGCGGCTGCTTTGGGGCCCTCTAGATCCGGGCTGCCTTTGCGGCAGCCTCCTCTCGCCTGGTCGCCGTGGCTGAGCCCTTGGGCTTCTTAGGCCGGCCGCCTTGCAGCTACGTGCCGGCTCGACGCTTCAGTGCACCGCCTGGTGCGTGTGGCGCCGCTGAGGAGCTCGCCCCTGCCCTATTAGCAACCGGCGGGCGGCACGGCTCGGCCTGCTCCTCGTCGTCATACGGCCCCGTCGCCACCGCCTGTGGCGTCGTCTTCCTCCAAAGCGGCCGCCCCCAAGTCGGGGTCGTCCGCGTCACTCACCGCTCGGTCCGGCAACAACTTCTGGCCTTGCGCCAGAGTGTCGGCTGCCGGCTGCGTCGTGAGGAGCTGCGACACGTCCGACTGATCAGCCGGCAAAGCAAAGCTTGGTAGGAAAAGAAAATACCAAGAAAAGAAAGGAGATTCGGGAGCTTATGGCAGGAGGCGGATCCGCGCGGGAGTACGGCCGCTTGCCGAGCTACCAATCCGACTCCGAGAGCTTGCAGTTCGCGATCTTGTTCACCATGCGGGCCACCTCCATGGCCGGCATCTCCCGGGTGGACAGCCAGCACGGGTCTCGGTGCCCACTCATCTGACTGATCATGTGAGGCCGGCCTTGGAGAGGGAAAACCCGGCGCACCATGAAGGCGGTCAACAAGTCGGAGGCCTTGAGGCCCTCCGAATCTGTCATCATCTTAAGCCTGGCGACGGCGGCGGTGGAGGCGGGCGACAGATGCTTCGGCTTGAAGGTCTAGTTGGTGCGCGGCTCAGCCGGTGGGCCGGCTTCGTAGGCCGGCAGGTTGACGAAGTCTAGCGTCGGGTTGACGTTCTTGACGTAGAAGTACGACTCTTCCCACAGCTTGACCGATTGCGTCAAGCTAATCAATGGGAAGCGGTTCCCGGCTCCTGGGCACCGTACCGCGACGAAGGCGCCGCACTGGGCCGCCTCGTTCTTGGCACAGACGCTGAGCTTGGTGTACAAGAACTCTCCCCACAGCTCGAGAGTGGGGAGAACGCCGAGGTAGCCCTCGCACAGCGTGATGAAAGCTGACAGCAGCACCACCGTATTCGGTGTGAGGTGGTGCGGGTGGAGGTGCTAAAACTGGAGGAAGGAGCGGAGGAAGCCGCTCGCCGGCAGGCCGAAGCCCCGGAGGAAGTGCGAGCAGAAGATGACGCGCTCGCCCTCCTCCGGCGCCGGTGAGATCTCCTCCTTGGGTGAGACGCGCGTCTTGACGTAGCCCTCGCTGGGCAACCGTCGCGTGTTGCGGAGGTAGGAGATGTGGTCTTCGATGACATTTGAGCCATCCCAGTCGCCGGCTCGCTCTCGCGCCATGGAAGCTCAGGCTCGACGAGGCGACAGCGCGACGAAGAAACGGGGCTTGGTGACGACGGGCCGCGGCAGCACTTCGGCACGGTGCGGGAGTGCGGTGGCGGCAGAGAAGAGCAGAGGAAGACTGAAGCAAAGGGAGAGGAGAGCGCGCGTGCTAGAGCCGCCGCCTCCTCCCCCTACTTATAGCCCTGGGCTGCGAAGCCGAGGGGACGGGGCATGGGGATCGTGGGATTAACTGTGCCCACGACCCCACGACCGCGCATTAACCATGCAGTAACGGCGTGTAGTAATCACACCACGGAATCCCAACCTTTTGCCTCGGTCGTAGTGGATCCGTGCTCTTGCCGAGGCTCGATAGTGGTGGGCCCCGGCCTGCGGTGATGTCCCATCGCGCGCGTGGGCTGGCAGGCGGCCTGGCCGGCTGGAGCCACATGGCGTGCGGAGAGCTGGCGGCGGGCATGGCACCTGGCTGGCGCGCCACCTGGCTCCCACCGCGATGTTTCAAAAACCACCAGGCGGCCCGCCTGATCGTGTCCGGCTCCTGGCAGCCGGCGTTCCGGAAGACGGATGAACCCAGATCAATGAAGCACTTAGAGTAGGAAGCCGCTGAGGCCCCTCGCCTCTTTCAGCCGCGGCGCTCCACCAGCTTCGGGGACTACTGTCGGAGTAATTAGCCACGGGTAGCCCCATTAGCTCCCCATGGCGTTTTAAGACAATGGGGCCGGCTGCGCTCCTCAAGAATCAAAGACCCAAGTGTCGCCTTCTTGCAGCCGGCTGGTCCAAGCGGCCGGCTGCCAGAATACGGCAAGGCCGAGAAGACGGCCTCGAAGCGGACCGACTCCTAGCAGGCGGCCTCTAGAGAGGCCGGCTCCTAGCAGGCGGCCCCTAGCGCCCTCAAAGTCTGCACCTATATAAATACGATGAGACAGGGTGTGGCTATAGCACGCCCTGCCAGCCCCAAATCCAGGGCCAAGCGTGGCCACGGTGCACCGTACCAGACGAAGATCTCCCGTCCGGCGTGCCACTGTTGCCACTCAGCCCATGACAACACCCACCACAGGGGGAGACATGCCCCCACGACGGGCTGTCGGTACGCTCGCCTGCAGCGGGCCCTACCTGTCTGTGAGGAGACAGAGGGCGGCGAGCCCTGACCAGTCGGCTCGAGGAGAGGCTGGCCCCTAACCAGGCGGCTCTCCTCGCCTTGGAGTTTGTGCGCCATTAATCAGAAGAGACGGGGAATGGCTACAGTGAACGCCCGCCATGCGGCAGTACTGTAGCCACGCCTCCCCCGATAAAGCATGCATCATTAACAGCACGGCTACAGTGTCGAGAAGCCGGCCAGACCCGCAAGAGGCGGGAGTGGCCTGTCGGCCAAGTACGAGACAGCCAGCGAGGCCTACCAGGCGGCGGGCCCCAGCGGCCGGCGGAGAAGTCGGCGACCATAGACCCTGACAGTCGGGTCCTACACCCGGCTAGATTTCCTTTGTACCCCTGAGGGGTTGGCCTATATAAACCGCCCAGGGCACCCATATAGAGAGAGGAAGCTAGGGCTAGCCTTGTTCTAGTTCCCCCTCTAGAGAAACACCTCAAGGAGCAAGCTTGTAGCCACCATTGTTGCTTGAGTGATCATGCGGAGACTGGCGATGTACTATTAGCTCCCTCCATCATAAGACATCCTTTTGGCATATGTCGCATGACACCCCCGACACTAGTATTCCATCAGTGGCCCTACATTCTTGTCCGTCTGCCACGCTATACTATCGGGCCATGATCACTCGGGAGCTGATCACGGGTATATACATATATACATACATACTATACAGGTGGTGACTAAAGTCAGGTCGGCTCGTTGAGTACCCGCATGTGATTCCAATGTGGAAACTGAAAGAACAGGTGGCTCGATTCAGGTAGTGGTGGGCCTGAGTTCCTGACGGCCCCCGACTGTTACTTTGTGGCGGAGCGATAGTGGAGGTTAAGACCACCTAGGTGAGAGGTGGGCCTGGCCCTAGTCGGCGTTCGCGGTTACTTTAAAATAACATGCTTAACGAGATCTTGGTATTTGATCTGAGTCTGGCCACTGGCCTATACGCACTAACCAACTACGCGGGAACAATTATGGGCACTCGACGTCGTGGTATCAGTCGAAGCCTTCTTGTCGTCAACGACTGAGCGGCGCGCGCCGGGTTGGACCGCGTAACGCAACTTCCTTTGTAATGGAGGTTGCTAGGTCTGCTCACTGGCTGTGTTCGCAACGTGCAGGTGTGCAGTGGGTGATGGGCCCAGACACCTGCGTGCATAGGATTTAGACAGGCGTGCTGCCCTCTCTGTTGTGCCTAGGTAGTGCTGCGATGTGTTGATCTTCCGAGGCCGAGCATGACCCAAGAAAGTGTGTCCGGCCAGAGGGATCGAGCGTGTTGGGTAATGTGGTGCACCCCTGCAGGGAAGTTTATCTATTTGAATAGCCGTGACCCTCGGTAACAGGACGACCCGGAGTTGTACCTTGACCTTATGACAACTGGAACCGGATAGTTAATAAAACACACCCTTTCAAGTGCCAGATATAACTCGGTGATCGCTCTCACACAGGGCGACGAGGGGAGGATTGCCGGGTAGGATTATGCTATGCGATGATACTTGGTGAACTTACCATCTACTCTCTTCTACATGCTGCAAGATGAAGGCTGCCAGAAGCGTAGTCTTCGACAGGACTAGCTATCCCCCTCTTATTCTGGCATTTTGCAATTCAGTCCACCGATATTGCCCCTTTACACGGATATCCGTGCATATGTAGTGTAGATCCTTGCTTGCGAGTACTTTGTATGAGTACTCACAGTTGCTTTGCTCCCACCTTTTCCCCCTTTCCTTTCTTCTCAGTTGTCGGAACCAGATGCTGGAGCCCATGAGCCAGACGCCACCGTCAACGACGACTCCTACTGCACCGCAGGTGCCTACTACTACGTGCAGGCTGCCGACGACGATCAGGAGTAGTTTAGGAGGATCCCAGGCAGGAGGCCTGCGCCTCTTTGATCTATATCGCAGTTTGTGCTAGCCATCTTATGGCAACTTGTTTAACTTATGTCTGTACTCAGATATTGTTGCTTCCGCTGACTCGTCTATGATCGAGTACTTGTATTTGAGCCCTCGAGGCCCCTGGCTTGTATTATGATGCTTGTATGACTTATTTTATTTTTAGAGTTATGTTGTGATATCTTCCCGTGAGTCCCTGATCTTGATCGTACACGTTTGCGTGTATGATTAGTGTACGATCAAATCGGGGGCGTCACAATAATGCATGACAAGGTTAAATGTTGGTTAACATGGCAAGAGGTGATGCATAATAAAACTACCTATCTAGGCAATTTAAATGGGGCCGGAAACAACAAACAACAATTTCGGAAACTCCCCATATGAAAATTTCGAAATTGGTACAGATCTGAATTAAACACAATGTTAAAGTTGGTAACCAACAAGTTAACGTGCACCATGTTAATATATGCATCTTTCTAGACCATTTACATATAAAGTTCATTTAATTCGGAGCTACGGTTAATTAGTTATGAAATAAACCATTTTAACATGTCATTCAGTAATTTTAGACATTTTTAACATGGATGAAAGTTGGATATTGCAAAACTACATGAAATACTGACCAAGATGCCGATATGACATGTCTTATTTGGATGCATGGATATTTAGGTATTAAGAATTCAAAATGAGGGCAGTTGTAAATATGCATGCATTGGAAGAAATACTAAACCGCAGCGATAGGAAAAAAACAGATACGGGCCGGAGGCAGCTCACTGCGCAAAGCCCTGAAGTGGAATTGGCCCAAGCGGCTAGATGTGCACGTTTCAGAAAAGAAACAGAGGAAGCAAAAGAAATGAGGCTGCTGGGACATGATCAAAGGACCTCTAGGTTGAAAGTCAAGGGTGGTAGCCACTACGCTAACCTGGTGTTCATGATACATAGGAGAATCGCTCGTAGATGAACGCAGCTCTTGTGCAGCTGGGAAACCAACAACAGTCAAAACCAGAACTAAAGAAAACGGGTGGTGACTGGGATTTGAACCCCAGACCCACTGGGTATTTTTGTGGTGCGCCCACCACTGCGCTGTTGCTGCTGTGAACTAAAGACAAACCAGCTCCTCTTGAACAATGGTAAAAGGGCCAAGCTTGGAGTCATGGCTGCACGTTGAAGCTTGGTGTTGACGCCGGCGAGCAAGACGACGGCAATAGCGGCTGAAGAGCGCCGGTGGGTGTGCGGAAATGGCGGGGGAGTGCGTGTGCAGCCACGTGCGTGCAAACGCTCGCTAGATGTGGTGCGCGTGAACAAGAACTTGCGTGAGGCCAAGCCAGGCTAGCCATGGCTACGGCCATGGTTTCTGGATGGAACAGAGACGATGCGCAGACGGTGCGCATGAGTGTGAAAGTGTGATGCGGGTGTGAGTAGTGGGCGCTGCGGGTGTTGCGGCGTGTGGACCAGCAACGAGAGCAGCGGCATGGTTATGTGCTGGAGCTCGAGATCGTCCATGGCAGACAAACTCAGGGCATATGGATCGGCGACTACGAGGGCGGAAAGCTACAGGGAAAGAAGTTGCGGAAGGTGCGGATCGTCACCGTGGGGATGCTGGCGGCGAATATTTCCTCGGGGAAGCAACGGAGACGACGTAGCGAGGCGATGTCCCGCGTTGTCCATGAAGATGTAGGACAGGAAGAAGACGACGACGATGTCGTAGTGGAGGCGGCCTAGTGCGGGGAAGACGTCTGAAGCGATCTAGCCGACGTTGAGGAAAGAAGATGGACATGTCGGAGTCGAGCTTGACACCCTCGGCTGCGAGAACGACGACGGACGCCGGTGGGTTTTTCTCTTGGGTGCTCTGTTCTTGAAGAAGAAGAAGAAGAAGAAGAACAACAAACAGAGGAAGCAGAGGGCTTGTGGCGGCGGCGAGAGGGGGAAGAGGGAAACCCTAGGGCGCGGGGCTGTGGCTTTATAGATGCACGGATGGAGGGCTCGGCCGCGGGTGCGCCGTGGTGGCCATGCGCCCTGGCTCGGCAGTTTTACTGTGAGAGGAGAAAGCGAGAGGATGGAGAAAGGAAGAGAAAGGAGAAACTGCCAGGCGGGCCCGGGGGTGCAAAACTGCCACGCTGGAAGAAAATAACCAGTGGAGGCTGAGATGGGCAGCGGGTTTGCTGGGAGCAGCGGGCTGCTGCGCTGGCTGATGGGCTGCTTTGGTGCTGCTATTCTTCTAATTCTCCTTTATTTCTTCTAACTGAAATAGAGCAATGAAAAGCATTGAAATATGGGAGAGGGGTCGGACTGAGACAAGGATATCCCTGGACTTTTGTATTTATGCAGGATTTCAATAAACTGGTTTGGTCATTTTTAAGGACAGAAAAATAATTCAAGTTTGAACTAAATTCAAACTTGAGCCACTTTTTAACCCGGCCAAAACAAGTCCTAAGGAGCTGAAATTTTATAGAGCGGTTGTTGGCATGGTGTAATATTTACAAAAAGTAAGTGAAGATTTTACTGGGACAAAGAACTGCCACTTGCAATAAATGGGTGAGAATTGAAAGGAAGAAGCTAGTGTCGGCGTCCTGGGAACGGGGGTACCCAGACTTGCCTGCCTGTGACCCACGGCGTGGCTCCACCAACTGCCTGGTACGACCCAGCTACGACGACAACGACTCAAGACCCTCGCGAGGGGCCAAGCCTCGCGAGGCGGACGTGTCACATCCTAGCTAGTTCATGCATTAGAGAGTTACATCATGTTTACTTTTCCAAAAACTTGTAATGTGGATGACAGAACCCCCAGCACCCCCCCTGAAAACAACTAGGGATTACTAAAATCATTTTCAATGAACCTGAAATGCCCTTCTAAAAAGTCCACCCTTTTTGTCTTGGGTTAGAACCTCTGACAAAATGGGTTCACAATTTTCTAGGTCATCATAAGATCATTGAATTAAATCATATGTAACTTGCATTTGGACATTTAAATGCTAGTAAATATTTTAAATGTCCAAATAATCCCAAACTGAAATGTTCCATGTTGGATATGTTCCATACAGTGAGCACGTGCAGTTAGGTGATTTTTGGAAATGCCTAGGTATTTTTAGAAATGCCTAGGTATTTTTAGAAATGCCACAAACTTGCAGAAATAAAAGAAAACAGAAAATAAAAGAAAAACAAACTTACCCGGCCGCAACCCACCACCCAGCCCACCTGGCGGCCCAGCGCTGTGCTGGCCCGTGCCAGCCAGCTGCTTCTTCCCCGCTGAGGGAGTCCTGGATTAGGGGGTCCTCGGACTGCCGGACTATATACTTTGGCCGGACTGTTGGACTATGAAGATACAAGATTGAAGACTTCGTCCCGTGTCCGGATGGGACTCTCCTTTGCGTGGAAGGCAAGCTTGGCTATTCGGTTATGTAGATCTCCTCCCTTGTAACCGACTCTGTGTAACCCTAGCCCCCTCCGGTGTCTATATAAACCGGAGGGTTTAGTCCGTAGGACCAGAAGAACAATCATAATCATAGGCTAGCTTCAATGGTTTAGCCTCTACGATCTCGTGGTAGATGAACTCTTGTAATACTCATATCATCAAGATAAATCAAGGAGGAAGTAGGGTATTACCTCCATCGAGAGGGCCCGAACCTGGGTAAACATCATGCCCCTGCCTCCTGTTACCATCCGCCTTAGACGCACAGTTCGGGACCCCCTACCCGAGATCCGCCGGTTTTGACACCGACATTGGTGCTTTCATTGAGAGTTCCACTGTGCCGTCGCAATAAAGGCTTGATGGCTCCTTCGATCATCGACAACGATGCGAACCAGGGTGAGGCTTTCCTCCCCGGACAGATCTTCGTATTCGGCTGCTTCGTACTGCGGGCCAACTCGCTTGGCCATCTGGAAGATCGAAAGCTCTGCCTCTGTCCATCTGGTCAGGTTTGGAAGCTTGAACTATACTGCCGACATCCACGGAGACTTGATCTTCGACAGATTCGAGCCCATGTCAGGTGCGCCGCACAGTCACGACGAGCATGACTTAGCATTGCCGTCGGACAATGTTCGGGAGATCACACCTGCAGCTACTCCGGCCCTCGATCCGGAGCAGATCGTGCCTTCCGAGGAAGGGTGGATAGACCCCGCCACGGAGGCCGCGCGCTCAGCGGCGATAGAGCCGAATGCTGACTTCACCCCCTATGATACATGTGCTGCCGGACACTTGGATTCGTCCCCGGCCACGGGCTCCGAACCGCCTGTGTCTGTGCCTATCGAATCTGCTTGGGCACCGATCATGGAGTTTTCCTCCGCGGATATCTTTCAGCACTCGCCCCTGGGCGATGTGCTAACTTCATTAAGGTCTCTCTCCTTATCAGGAGGACCTTGGCCGAACTGTGTCCGGCTTGAGTGGGAAGCGGACGATGAAGAAATTCGTTCCCCACCCATCACCCATTTAATAGCCACTGTCGACGACTTAACCGACGTGCTTGATTTCTGCTGCGAAGACATCGACGGTATGGACGACGATGTAGGAGAAGAACAGGAACCACCGCCCACAGGGCACTGGACCGCCACCTCATCATACGATATATACATGGTGGACACCCCCAAAGAAAGCGATGGCAATAAGGCAACAGAGGATAATCCCCCCGAGAAGCAACCTAAGCACCAGCGTCATCGGCGCCGCTCTAAGCCCCGCCATAGCAAAAGCAGCGATACGGGCACAAGAGATAATAACGCTGCAGATAGTGCCGAAGACGATGACAATCCCCTCCAGCCAGGCTTCGATCGGGGGGATGGGCAAGATAGCCCTAAGGAACAGGCAGCTGACGGAGAATCAGAGGATGACAATTACATGCCCCTTTCCGAAGACGAGGTGAGCCTCGGCGACGAAGAATTTGTCATGCCTGAGGATCCCGTCGAGCAGGAGCGCTTCAAGCGCCGGCTTATAGCCACAGTAAATAGCCTGAAGAAAAAGAAACAACAGCTTCGAGCTGATCAAGATCTGCTAGCGGATAGATGGACTGAGGTCCTGGCGGCCGAGGAATACGAACTCGAGCGCCCAAAGAAAAGTTACCCAAAGCGCAGGTTGCTACCCCAACTCGAGGAGGAAGCATTAAAACCAACATTACCAGCGTATGATGCAGCCGATCGGCCACCTCGTGGCTGAGACAGAGTGGCATATCCGCCCGAAGTTCAGCCCGCACCCCGGCGCCATTTAAACAAAAACAACAAGGCCTGGGGAAACACGCGGGACCTGCTAGACGTATTGGAAAACAAAGCAGGACATACAAGATCGATCTACGGGTCACGGGGACGCGCCCCAACGCGTGACGATGATCGTCAGGCTGGATACTCTAAAAGTAAATCCTGCCGGGCCGAATACAGCAGACAAGACTCGTATGAACTGCGTCGTGACATAGCCCGGCACAGAGGCGCCGCACACCCCTTTATGCTTCACTGATGAAGTGATGGATCATGAATTCCCAGAAGGGTTTAAACCCGTGAATATTGAATCATATGATGGTACTACAGACCCCGCGGTATGGATAGAGGACTTCTTCCTCCACATTCACGTGGCCCGCGGGGACGATATACACGCCATCAAGTATCTCCCACTAAAACTCAAAGGGCCAGCTCGACATTGGCTGAATAGCCTGCCGGCAAACTCCATCGGAAGTTGGGGGAACCTGGCAGACGCATTCCTGGACAACTTCCAGGGCACTTATGTGCGACCACCGGATGCTGATGATTTAAGTCACATAATAGAACAGCCCGGAGAGTCAGCCAGGAAATTCTGGACTCGGTTCCTAACTAAAAAGAACCAAATTGTCGATTGTCCGGATGCCGAAGTCCTAGCGGCCTTTAAACATAACATCCGTGATGAGTGGCTCGCCCGACATCTCAGCCAGGAGAAGCCAAAATCCATGGCATCCCTCACGACACTCATGACCCGCTTTTGCGCGGGCGAGGATAGCTGGTTGTCCCGTAGCAACGACACAGCAAGCAACCCTGGCACATCAGAGGCCAGAGATAGCAACGGCAAACACCGACGCAACAAAAACAAGCGCCGCAAATATGGTGAAAACACCGGAGATACGGCAGTTAATGCCGGATTTAGTGGCTCTAAGTCCGGTCAGCGGAAAGGGCCACTCAAAAATAACAATTTGGGTTCGTCCAGTCTGGACCGAATACTCGACCGCCAATGCCAAATTCATGGCACCCCAGGAACGCCAGCCAGCCATACCAATAGAGAATGCTGGGTCTTCAAACAAGCCGGCAGGGCAGGCGCCGAAAACAAAGATGCGGGGTCCCAAAGCGATGATGGCAACGAAGAGCGCAGATCACCAAATACAGGAGGGCAAATGAAATTTCCCCCGCAAATCCAAACGGTGAACGTGGTAAACAACACCCACATTCCCAACCCGGACCGGATGCGCACCCTTAGGGATGCCGACTTAACGGAACTAGTCGTCCAACAATATAAACTAGGGCCGGTCACCTTCAACCGCACGGATCGTCCGGTTAACGCCAATGAGGGCAATCCGGCCGCACTAGTCCTCGACCCAATAATTGACAGGTTCCACCTCACAAGAGTCCTTATGGACGGAGGCAGCACTCTAAACCTGCTTTACCAGGACACAGTGCACAAGATGGGCATCGATCATTCGGTGATCAAACCCACTAAAGCCACTTTCAGAGGCGTTATACCAGGTGTGGAAGCCAGCTGTACAGGCTCCATCGCTCTTGAGGTAGTCTTCGGATCACCAGACAATTACCGTACCGAAGAGTTAATCTTCGAAATCGTCCCTTTCCACATTGATTATCAGGCACTGCTCGGACGAACCGCGTTCGCTCAATTCAACGCGGTGCCACATTATGCCTACCGTAAGCTCAAGATGCCCGGTCCACGGGGCGTCATCACGGTTAAGGGCAAGGCCGAGCTTTCTTTCGGCACCAACAAGTACACAACTGCCTTAACAGCAGAAGCAACGAGCAGCACCTCACAGCCAAAGGACTCAGAAGTACTTCGTGGCAGGATAGCCCGGCTCGTCCAGAGCTCAATTAAACACTCCGGCGAAGGCCAGGACAGGCCGCACATAGCGGCTCAACCGCCCTTCGGAACAAAAACATTTCTAACATTTCCTTTGCAGGTTCACCTTTGCACCGACCAGGACGGGTGATAAGGAGGAAAGTCGAACACGCAAGGGAATCCTTAGATATTCCCCGCGATGACCATCCGACTATACTCCGGAGTCGCACACAGCTTCTTCCCCGCTGGTCTCAGCAGGTTCCACAGTCATATTTCTTTTTTATCACATTACCTGTGCTCATACGCGTCGACGTACTATTCAAATACAACATGTGGATTGATATGACGCTTTTCTTCTATTATTTCTTATTAAAATTCTTTTGTCAAGTGGCATCCGTACACTGCGATATGCCTTAAAACATGCTAGGGGCTTCGTTTTACCCATAATACGGCAATAAAGTCCAAACACCGTCACGGAAGTTCGGCACCCCGAACCTATAGCATTATATGCATCAGCTCCCAATCATGTCTTGGGTCAATAGTTGGGTTTGCCCGGCTCCCATGTTTTGGTACCTTACGTTCCGCTATATCGGCTAAGGTAGCACTGGGAGAACTACTGCGATTGTGTCCCGGTTCTTCCGGACGAGCACCTCAGTAGAGAAAGCCGAAAACTGATTGTCATGATAAGGCGAGAGTTGGTCAGCTGTTCGAGAGGTTGTAAAATCTTTAAGGATTTCTTCCGCATAATGCCATAACCAATGCAGCGTGCGATGGATCGGCTTTTCTTCCGATCAGGCGCTTATAGAGGCCCTCGTGCGGTCTTCCGAACACCAGGGGCTGCGCCTACCTTCCTAAAGCTCCTATGTCTAAGTGAGAGTGATAAAGCCCTATAGTCCGATTGCCTGGTTCGTTGTGCTGAACACCTCCTTCGAAGGACCCAAAACTGGGTTAAAGAGTGATCAGGTTTATCCCGAACACCCGCGTACTTCTTACGTGGGGGCAGAAGCCGACGACTAGCCAACTCTCAGGATTAATATATAAAACGGCCGCGCAGGAGGATAAACTTTTATATAACAGGCAATAAATAATATAAATGACCTTGTTCAAACATTACAAAGGACAACATGATTTGCATTCATAGAAATATAATGTCCTTGGTGCATAGCTCCGCTGCAAGGTAGGATCCTTTCAGGACACTCTCATAATATAATTCGGGCTTGCGGTGCTCCTTCCCCTCTGGCGGTCCTTCGGTAATCAGCTTTTCAGCATCCATCTTCCCCCAGTGCACCTTTGCGCGGGCGAAGGCCATTCGCGCACCCTCAATACAGATCGACCGCTTGATGACGTCAAGTCGTGGGTAGGCACTCACAAGCCGCTTCACGACCCCGAAGTAGCTGCTCGGAATCGGCTTGGCGTGCCATAGCCGGATAATCAAATCCTTCATGGCTAGTTCCGCCGCCTTATGCAGTTCGATCCGCTGTTTCAGTTGATCGACAAAAGGCACTGGATAATTCGGTGCCAAATACTGTGACCAGAAGAGCTTATCTGCAGTGTTCCTTTCTTCGGCTCGGTAGAATTGGGCGGCATCAAATATGCTGCGGGGCAGCTCCGCAAATACCCCTGGAGAAATCCGAATTAAAAATTAGAAACATAATTTTCTCCTAAAATAGTTGCTTTACATGGAAAAAGCCTTACCCGCCGCGATCTTCCTCGCCTCTTGGATCTCCTGCAGGGCGCTTTGGATTTCCCCGCGAGCATCGCTCGTGGCCTGATGAGCCTTGGTAAGTTCGGATTCTTTCTCCGTTAAACTCTGATCCAAGGTCCCGCATTTCTTCACGGCCTCTTGAAGCTCCTGCTCAGCTTCAATAACCCTGGCCTCGTGCTTTTCATGAAGAGCCTGCTCTGTGGCTGCCTTTTTCTCGGCCTCGGCCACAGCCTTCTTAAGAGCCTCGACTTCATTCATCATCCCTAGCGCAAATTATGAAACATATTTTATCATATTGAAAATTCGTCCGCAATAAACGTGAACAATCCTTGTGCATACCTTGTTTATCTCCTAACTGCATTTTCAACTGGCCAAGTTCTTCTTTGGCCCACTCCAGACATTGATTCAGTTCGGCTACCTCCGCAGTATGAGAGGCAGCAGCCGCTACAGACGCCTGCTTATAAAAAAGAGAGATAGATGTCATCAAGGGAGTCTTCCTGCGAACATAAATTTGATCCTGTGTCCGATTCTTTCTTTCACCGAACAGTGTATCAGGGGCTAGTATCCAAACCATGACACTCTTCGAAACCTCATAAAACATACCTCAAAACCTTTTATAAGGCTGATACAGGCTTCATTCAGTCCACTCTCAGTAGACTGAATCTTCCCAATCACCGCACCCATAAAGGCACGGTGTTCATCAACGATGGAGGCGCTCTTCAGCGCCGCCAAATAAGCATCCGACACCTCGGGTTGGACAGAGGTTGCCGGTAGAACAGGTACGCCCGCTCCAGCTGAAGGAGGCCGCCTGCTTGATCCTGGAGCTGTATTGGTCTCCGGAATTGCATCCGGCTGGGAGCTGAATTCCAGATGGTCCCCGCAGTCAACTCCCATGGGAATCTTCTCCCCCATGTGTCTGGCCCCTGAAGTTTGACCTCCAGGCACCGTCTTCACGATCTTTTCCTCCCCTCCTTGGCCGGGGTCCTTCTGGGACAAAGCATCGATGTTATTCACCTGTTTGGGGGAAGGAGCCTTCGGGGGCGTCCCGCTCTCCATAGCATCCGAGCTCAGCGAATCCTCTGATGAGGATTGTTTGGTACGGGATCTCGCCGAACTACAAATAATATGGCTCAGGTTAAAATATTATGCCATGATGAGTCTGGACGCATAAACGTATTCAGACTTTATATACTCACGAGTTCACCAGGGGCTGGGCCCTAGGATCCCATGCCGTGCCGCTGTCGGTGGCGGCAGTGGACTCTTCCGGAAGAGGAGCTTTTCTCCTTTTAGGCGACTCGGCCTCCAAGTCTGCGGAGGCCGTCCTCTTCTTTCTTCCCCCCATGGGGGATTCATCTTCCTCCTCCTCCTCGTCCTCTTCGGAGGCGGAACAGGCATCGGAACCTTCGGATATTGTGTCCGAAATGCCGCGGCGACGAAGGCCGCCCCGGGTCTTTTTGGCCTCCTTCTCGGCCGTCTTCTTCGGCACCTTGTAGGGCGCCGGGACAAGCATCTTCGTCAGAATGGGACAGCCGGTTCTTCGGGCAGCGGGGCCGGACAGTGGATCCACTCCGCCTTCTTCGTCCAGCCCTAGGAGAGTTGTGGAAAACACATTAAGCTTTTCCGTTGGGTTATGCGGATAAAATGTATGATGACTTACAGAGCTTGCAGGGAGGGACAGTTGGTACCCGCGGTCCTTGGCTGAGTCTGGCCATGATTTGCCGGACTTGAAAAGCACCTTCCAGATGTCTTTGTGCGAGGAGCCAAAGAGCTCTCACAGGGTTTGGTGCTTGGCCGGATCAAATTCCCATAGATTGCAAGTCCGGTGTTGACAATGCAGGATCCGGTGAACTAACCTCACGTGGACTACATTGACAAGTTCGATGTTCTTGTCTTCCATATCTTTTACGCGCGTCTGGAGCACCGATAGTTCGTCGGATGAAGACCAGTTCAAGCCCTTCTTGACCCAGGATGTAAGCCGCAGAGGGACTCCGGATCAAAACTCGGGAGTAGCGGCCCATTCCGTGCCACGCGGCTCGGTGATGTAATACCACTGCTGTTGCCACTCCTTGATGGAATCATTAAAGGTGCCTGTTGGCCATGTGACGTTGGGCATCTTGCTCACCATAGCACCACCGCACTCGGCGTGCTCGCCGCCCACTACCTTGGGCATCACATTAAAAATCTTCAGCCATAAGCCGAAATGTGGCGAGAAGCGGAGAAAAGCCTCGCAGACGACGATGAATGTCGAGATGTTGAGGAAGGAATTTGGGGACAGATCGTGAAGATCGATACCGTAATAATACATGATGCCGCAAATGAACGGGTGGAGGGGAAACCCTAGCCTGCAGACAAAGTGAGGGAGGAATACAACCTTCTCGTGGGGTTCCGGTGTAGGGACGATCTGTCCCACCGTCGGGAGACGGTGGCTGATTTTCTTGGCCAGGTACCCGGCCTCCCGAAGCTTTTTGATATCCTTCTCCCGGATGGTAGAGGCCATCCACTTGCCTCCTGCTCCGGATCCGGACATTTTCGGAAGGCCTTTTTGGGCGGAGAAGATGAACGCTTGGGCGTTAGAGCTTGAGCGAAGGGGAATGGATCGGAAGAAGAAAGCGTGGGTGCGAAAGGGAGTCCTTATCCCTTTATAAAGGCAGCAGGGATTCCGCGCCTCCCCACTTGCCTGGTAAACTCGCGTATTCCCCAAGCATCGTGATTGATGGCACGGTTGGGTTACCCACACCCGTAATGATGAGAATCCTGTGATAAGGGGACACGATCTCTGCTTCGACAGGACGTGCCGAGAAAACCGCCTCGCAATATGTGCAGTAGCTGGTTGGGAAAAACGGTTCGAATAATGACCGGGCCGTGGCGTGATGTCACGCTATGAAACTTGTCAGCAGATTAGATTTGTGGAATATTATACTCTCTACGGTGGTATGTGGAATGTATTTTGCAGAGCCGGACACGATCCTTGTGTTCAAAATCTTCTATGAAGTATTCAGAGGAGGAACCCGCCATGCAATGCCGAAGACAATCTGCGCATCGGACTCATCATCATTGAAGCCTGGTTCAGGGGCTACTGAGGGAGTCTTGGATTAGGGGGTCCTCGTACTGCCGGACTATATACTTTGGCCGGACTGTTGGACTATGAAGATACAAGATTGAAGACTTCGTCCCGTGTCCGGATGAGACTCTCCATTGCATGGAATGCAAGCTTGGCAATTCGGATATGTAGATCTCCTCCCTTGTAACCGACTCTGTGTAATCCTAGCCCCCTCCGGTGTCTATATAAACCAAAGGGTTTAGTCCGTAGGACCAGAAGAACAATCATAATGATAGGCTAGCTTCTAGGGTTTAGCCTCTACGATCTCGTGGTAGACCAACTCTTGTAATACTCATATCATCAAGATCAATCAAGCAGGAAGTACGGTATTACCTCCATCGAGAGGGCCCGAACCTGGGTAAACATCGTGTCCCCTGCCTCCTATTACCATCCGCCTTAGACGCACAGTTTGGGACCCCCTAACCGACACCCGCCAGGCAGGCAGGGAGGTGACGCCGGCGTGCGCGAGCTCGCCACGGCGCCACCTGCTTGCCGCTTCGCCTCTGGGCGCGCTAGAAGACCTCCACGTCATCGCCCCGACCCCCTGGACACCTCCATTCTCCCCCAACGCCTCTCCCTCGCCCTCTCCCACCATGACCGACACCGCCACAGCCGCACCGCCGACGTAGACGTGCCCACCGTCGTCCTCGTGTCACGTAGATGGTCTATGCCGCCCATTTGGTCGTCGGAGGACAAAACCCGCACCGGCCCGCCGTGTCTGGCCTCGCCGGCGGCTAAACATCGGCAAGTTTGACCCCGCTAACCGTTGACCCCGGGTGGACCCAATTTAACTCCCTGGGTCACTGACTTGTGGGCCCCAGGCCACTAACTAAACTAGGTTAGTATTAGTTTAACGCTAACTAAACTTAGTTAGTTTAATTGACACTGACAGACGGGACCCACAGGTCAGGGTTGACCTGGACCGTCTCCGTTGACTGCCGATGTCACACTGACGCAATGCTGGCGCAATAAGTATTTTCTAGATTTATTTTTATATAGGAAATTCCAGAAAATACTACAAACTTCAAAAATTCATAGAAATTAATCTGTAACTCCAAATGCAAAGATTTATATATGAAATTTGATCAGAAAAATTCAATCTTTCCATCTGTACTAGTTTCATGCATGTCAGAACAGTTTAACCTTGCTGCTTAGATGAAACAAGCTAATGCACTAATATGACCTCTTATTTTGGGTTTGCGTTTGAATCCTTGTTTCAAATGAACTGAAACCAATCTGTTCTAAGTTGCATTAGCCAAAACACACTCATTTTGCCATGTCATTGCATGCATCATATTGTTGCATATTGCCATGTGATGATTGTGTTCCGATGTATTCTTCGTGGTAGGTTCTGGCTCCGAGGATATTCACGAGTATCCAACTGAAGGGCAGTATCCCACTACCACTCTGTCAGGCAAGCAACCCCATTGATCATTTCGATACAAACCCATCTTCTCGCTTCTGCTCTTGTTTACTGCATTAAGACAACGTGTTTCAAACTGTTGTGTGTTGCGGTAGTTGAACCCACTTCCTCTGCATGACCTGTCATTGCCACAGTAACTAGATGAAACCCACTAGCATGTGTAGGAGTTGATTGGGCCATGTTTGTGTTTCCTACCATGCTATGCCTGCTATGCTTAGAGTCATGTCAGGTCTGGCTCATCAGGGTGCTGAACTAGAGTGAATGGTTGTGTCGGTAATGAGAGTGAAGTGTTGAACATGATTTGGTAAAGGTATCGATGAGATGCCATGTAGGAGTACATGGTGGGTTGTTTCATTGAGGCCGTCCTTAAGAACGGAGATCTGTATGCGTGATTTAAGATACAGCTACTACCACACATTGGGATCCTTAATTGACTCTCTCGACTTATTAACCACCCCCGTCCTCTGTCCAGGAGTTGCAAGTAGTTTCTGGTGTTTGTAGTTGCTGGAGGTCGTGCGCAGCGCTGACCTTAGGGGTGGGCTGTGATGCGGTAGGCTCGTGGCACGGCGTACCGAGTCGCCCGTTTGGTGTCTCGGGAACCCTGCACACATCCTTTGGGGCCGTTGAGGACACCCCGGCCGGATTTCCTTGCGGATGGAACCCGAATAGGCGATAAACCTGGACTAGAGACTCGAGTGTTTAGTCAGGTCGTGGCTGACACCCTCGCGGGGCTTCCGCTTGAAGGTTGCCGAGTACATGTCATGTAGCGGCGATAAGTGGTGGAAGCGTGTGTGAAGAAGTACACCCCTGCAGGGTATAAAACTATTCGAATAGCCGCGTCCGCGGTAAAGGACTACTTGGTCGCTTATGCAGTTCATAGACAAGTTAATGGTTACTACTAAAAGACTCAAGATAAGTGTGAGTACCGCGGATGGTCCTCTCGTAGGATGACGAGGGAGGATCCACGGTGGAGTATTGAGATGGTGATTAGTGGACTCGTGTGCAAAAACTATTTTACAAGTGGTGTCTCATAGGATAGCTTAGACAAGAGTCAAAGATGGCTTCCTGCAATAACTCCACTACCTTCTTGAGAATGTGCATGTATAGTAGGATCTGTTGTAAGAATTGCTGTGTACCTTTGTACTCATGTTGCTTTAATTACTAGTTTCAGACGACAACTCTGCCCCTCCGATGGGTTCTATGTAGATCTCGACGTTGACGAGTGACTTGCCACCTAGGTGGTGATCTGAGCTTGTGAAGGGCCTATGTAGATAGACAGGCTTCGTCAAGCCTTCTTTCTTTCTAGTTGTCTGTACTCAGACAAGTTTGCTTCCGCATGTGCTTGTATGTTTGTATGACTTGAGTGTCAGGTCTTGTGACCCCTACCTGTATGAACATGTTATGTATGGCTCTCCGGAGCCTTTAAATAAAGTACTTTGAGTTGTAGAGTTTTGTTGTGATGCCATGTTGTATTTACACATATCGAGCATATTGTGTGTATGATTGAAATGCTTGGTATGTGTGGGATCTGACAATCTAGTTGTTTATCCTTGGCAGACTCTCTTATGGGGAAATGTAGTCTGGTGTCTCCACTGAGCCTTGGTAGTCCGCTACAGCCCGGTTTACCGGAGTCCTGCTAGCCCAGCACTACAGCTCCGGAACACTTAGACGGACCGGCATGTGTTTCACTTCGTTCCTGTGTCTGTCCCTTCGGGGAAATGTCACGCGGTGACATCTAGAGTCCTGCCTAGCCTGCTACAGCCCGGGTTCCCCGAGTCCTGTTAGCCCAGTCTACAGCCCGGATTCACACGCTGTTGACCGATATGCTCGATGTTGATTCATGTATGCATGTCCCTGTAAGTTAGCGCCACTTTGGGTTCACGACTAGCCATGTCGGCCCGGGTTCTCTGTCATATGGATGCTAGCGACACTATCATATACGTGAGCCAAAAGGCGCAAACGATCCCGGGCCATGGTAAGGGGACACCCGTGGGAATACCGTCCGTGAGGCCGCAAAGTGATATGAGGTGTTACAGGCTAGATCGGTGTGACTTAGAATCGGGGCCCCGACAGCGTTGGCATGAGAGCTGGACTGCCTGTAGGTTCGTTGAGCCAAACTGGTCGATGTCGAGTCTAGAAATGCTTTAGTTATATGTAGGGGAATCGATTGTGGGAGGGACGTATGGCTCTTTTACTCCTTTACCTTATGCCCTCTGATCTGAGTCATCCTCTTCTCTTTCTATGTGGGTTAAGGACTAGGCTCTCTTCTCTCTATCAGGTTCACACGTTTCTAATCCATAGACTCTTATAGGATTGTTGGTTACAAGCCTCAGTTCAGTTTCTACTACTTTTAGTATGTTGTCAGTTGAACCAGAACCTTGATATGATGTTGTTGAGTGGCTTTGCAAACTGTTGTGAATGTCTCAAATCTTTTCCTAAGCATTTACAGCCGTTATGTTGTCCGATTTCTCCTAGAAAATTCTAATGCCTTTGCATTATTTCGTGCTTTTAGATGGCCACCCGTTCCCAGAATCAAGTGGTTCGTCTGACTCCGTGCCTCGATGTACCTGGTCACACGGCCATGCTGGTCCGAGTGATGATCGAGACAGGCTATCGATGGTATCCTGAGTATACCGTCGAGGAGCAGTTTCGAGACTTGAATCAACGTCAATACCTTTGTACGGACAGGATATAGCCTTCCTATCCTGGAGCTACTGAACCCCTCCATTGCTCTTATGGACTTGGGGTTACCATCGAGATGTCCGTGCAGGACGCAGCTTACTCGATGATGACTATCATACGAGCCAGAACTGCCTTGCTTCGGAACACTGATTTCCCCTATATGCCAGCATCACTCCTTGGGGCACAAGGGTACTACCAGGCTATTTAGGCTAACTCTACCCATGAGGATTCTCTACTCCGCACCACCACAAAGATGCTTGAGGACAAGGACCGTGAGAATCGTGCCTTGCGAATGGAGGTCTTCAACGCTCGTTCCGTTCACTGGGCCACTCTGACACGGTTTGCACCTGCCGTGCAAGCTGGGTATATGACATGAGGGACTTGTACCCCGTGCGGTCTGGTCTGCCAGATTGTTTGGACTGGCGTGATGTAGGAGGCATCACCCCTCCCCGTGGACTCCGTCTGCCACCGTTTGTTGGACCAAGGCCACATCCAAGTCCTTATGGACCGCAAGCTCCACAGGATCGACTGTTTCCAGATGATCATGTTCAGCTCCCAGGACATGGTGGTAATCTCTATGAAGATTACTACAGAGACGTCTGAGTTGGTAGTAGCCTCACTAGTATTGTAACAGTTGTATTCTCCACAGTCCTGCCTGACTTGTGGGATACGACTTGTTGTGTATCACATTCCGGGGGCGTAGAAAAATAATGTATAGGAGCTTGGAATGCCTCTGATGAGATGTATCGTCTTTCATCGTAGTTGTACTCTAGCCTGGGCTTGTACTAAACTATGTATGGTGTGTATGACCGATGGTATATATATGGTAGTTTCTATATTACCATGTCATACGGATGAACATCTCTGCATTCCGTGTTATCCATTACATTCTGCACTTCCTTGCCAGCATTTTGCCATCCTTGTCTAAACCATTGTCTTGTCTTTCCTAGGATGGTTAACACCCGCAACAACCCTGCTGTCTAGGCGCATGGTGAAGCCAGTGCAGCTAGGGATGGTAATCTGCCTCACCCACCTTCTCTGGCCGAAGTTATGCTGGAGGCAGAAAGAAACAAGCGTGAGACCAACCGCTTGCTAGAACGCATAGAGCAGAATACTGCACATCATCAGAGGAACGACTTGGTGTCAATCAATGACTTATCAAGTTGTACCCAGCAACATTCCATCATTCTGTCGAGCCCCTCGACGCGGATGATTGGCTTCGCAGCATCACCAATAAGCTACGTTCTGCCAACGTAGCCGAAGCTGATAAGGTTACCTATGCTGCCTATCACCTCGAAGGCCCTGCTAGCCTTTGGTGGGAAAACTATGAGGCTATGCGCCCAGCTGGCCAAATCACTACTTGGGCTGAATTCAGTGAGGCTTTCCGTTAGCCTCCCATCCCGGAAGGTCTCATGGATCGTAAGAGGGAAGAGTTCTGCAATTTCACCCAAGGCAGACTGGCCGTGGATGCATACAGTCGTGAGTTTGGAAACCTAGCACGTTATGCTCCTGAAGAGGTATCCACCGACGCCAAGAAGCAGGCAAGGTTCCGCAAGGGACTTAGACCTGAGCTTCGCCGTGATCTTCGTCTGCACGAGTGCACCTCCTTCCAGAAGTTAGTGAATAAGGCCATCAGTGCTGAGACAGGTCAGACTGACTATGACACTTCATGCAAGCACTCCCGTGATTTTGGTTCTTCATCCGGCTCTGGACCTCAGAAGCGCCGGGTGTGGATTCCAAACACAGCTCTACCACCCAGGTTCACTCCGAGGCCATCCTTTGAGGCACCTCGCCCCAACCAGCAGTTCGCACCGCCTAAGGCCTATGGTGGCCCCACTGCTAATGCTGCTCCACGCCCCAATGTTGTGACATGCTTCAAGTGTGGAGAGACGGGTCACTACATACGCGAGTGTCCCTAGAACAACAACCCCAATCAGCCTGGAAAGTCCGTTTGTCGTGGTAAGCCAGCGGGAAAGACTTATTACGCCAAGCCAGCAACCACTGCACGTGGCCATGTCAACTATGTCTCAGCTGAAGAAACTCATGATGATCCCAACGTCGTCCTTGGTACGCTCCTTGTTAATTGCCATCCGGCAACTGTTCTTTTCGATACTGGAGCATCTCATTCATTTATCTATGAGAGCTATGCTCGATTGCACAACACCACATTTTGTGACATGCCCACCTCCATGGTAATTCAAACACCTGGTTCTAGATGGAAAACCTCTAGAATAAGTCAAGGAAATGAAATTCTTGTCGATAGATTGGTCTACCTTGCATCACTAATAGCTCTCAAGTCCTCGGACATAAACATCATATTGGGTATGGACTGGATGTCAACCCATTATGCCAAGATTGGTTGCTCTACTAGAACTGTTCAACTCACCCATCCATCGGCCAAGACAGTCAATGTTTTGACTCGAGTGTCTAAGCGTCAGCTATACTCCCTAAATGCCAACCCTCTTCCAGACCTTGAAGATATCCCGGTAGTCCGTGACTTTCCGGATGTCTTTCCAGAAGAACTGCCAGGTATTCCACCTGACAGGGATGTCGAGTTCGTGATAGACCTTGTTCCAGGAACCGTCCCAATCTCTAGAAGACCCTATAAGATGGCACCCCTAGAACTAGCCGAGCTTAAGAAACAACTTGATGAGTCCTTGAAAAAGGGTTTCATCCGTCCTAGTTCTTCTCCATGGGCTTGCCCCATCCTCTTCGTCAAGAAGAAGGATGGAACAGATCGGATGGTTGTAGATTACCGACCTGTCAACTTGGTCAATATCAAGAACAAGTATCCGCTCCCCAGGATCAACGACCTATATGATCAGCTCGCTGGATCCTCAGTCTTTTCCAAGATGGATTTGAGGTTGGGCTACCATCAAATCAAAATCAAGAACGGGGACATTCCTAAAACGGCCTTTGTTACTTGTTATGGCCAATACGAGTACACCATCATGTCCTTTGGTTTAACCAATGCCCCAGCCACTTTCTCTCAGTTAATGAACTCGATCTTCATGGAGTATTTGGATAAATTCATCATAGTATACCTCGATGATATACTCCTCTACTCCAAGAATGAGGAAGAACATGCCGAGCATCTAAGGCTAGTATTGGTGAAACTTCGAGAGCATCGCCTTTATGCCAAATTCTCCAAGTGTGAATTTTGGTTGCCAGAAGTGACCTATCTAGGCCATGTAATCTCTGGCAAGGGTATCGCAGTCAATCCCGAGCGAGTTCAAGCCATCCTTGAATGGACTCCACCTGAAACGGTCAATTAAGTTTGGAGTTTCCTTGGCTTAGCGAGCTACTGTCGCTGCTTCGTCGAGAATTTCTCCAAGGTTGCTAAACCTCTAACTGAACTCCTCAATAAAGATAAAAAGTTCGAGTGGACCCCACAGTGCGAGTTCAGCTTTCAGGAACTGAAAAGATGCCTGACATCTGCTCCCGTACTCGTGCCACCAGATTTTTCTAAGGACTTTGTTATCTATCGCGACGCCTTGCGACAAGGACTAGGTTGCATACTCATGCAAGATCGTCATGTATTTGCCTACGCTTCTCGACAATTGTGCCCACATGAGGATAATTATCCCACACATGATCTAGAGCTTGCAGCTGTGGTCCATGCACTCAAAACATGGCGGCGTTATCTTCTCGGTAATCGTTGCGAGATTTACACAGATCACCAAAGTCTGAAATACATCTTCACCCAACCGGATTTGAATCTCAGGCAAAGACGTTGGGTCGAGTTGATCATATATTACGACTTAGGAATAACTTACACCCCGGGCAAAGCCAATGTCATGGCTGATGCGCTAAGTCGTAAACCTTATTGTAACAACTTCATGTTAGAACAAAGTCAACCACTTCTCCACGAGGAATTCCGTAAGCTTAACCTTCACATTGTTCCTCGAGGATTCCTATCCACCCTGGTGGCGAAACCTAACCTTACGGATCAGATCATCAAAGCACAGAAGGTAGATCCGGGAATCTCCCGTATCAAGAGAAACATCAAGAAAGGAGTCGCGGATTGTTTCTCCATTGATGATCAAGGTGTCGTGTTCTTCGGAAACCGCTTAGTGGTTCCCAAGGTACGGAACCTGAGGCGACTGATCCTTAAGGAAGCTCATGAATCCCCTCTCACCATTCATCCCGATAGTACTAAAATGTATCAAGACCTAGGCCAGAGGTTTCGGTGGACTAGCATGAAGAGGGAAATTGCTCAATACATTACTAATTGCGACGTCTGTCGTCGTGTTAAAGCAGAGCATCAACGGCCTGCTGGCACCCTTCAACCATTGGCTATTCCTGAATAGAAATGGGATAAGATCGGTATGGATTTCGTCACCGGGTTTCCCAGGACCAAGAGAGGGAATAATGCTATATATCTTCGTTGTTGTCGATTGTCTTTCCAAAGTAGCCCATTTTCTACCTATTCGTGAGAGTATAACCGCTAGCCAACTAGCTGACTTGTACATCTCCCGAATAGTGTCTCTTCATGGTGTTCCATTGGAGATTAACTCAGACCGTGGAAGTCTCTTCACCTCTCGATTTTGGGAAAGTTTCCAAAATGCTATGGGAACTCGCCTCTCCTTTAGCACCGCCTTCCACCCCCAATCAAGTGGTCAAGTAGAACGAGTCAATCAAATTTTGGAGGATATGCTCCGAGCTTCTGTCATCTCTTTCGGTATGGATTGCGAGAAATGCCTTCCATTCGCCGAATTCGCTTATAACAATAGTTACCAAGCTAGCTTGGGAAAAGCTCCTTTCTAAGTTGTCTATGGACGAAAATGCCGAACGCCTCTTAACTGGTCAGAAACCGGGGAAAGACAACTCTTTGGCCCGGACATGATTCAGGAAGCAGAAGAGCAGGTTCGCATTATTCGTGAGAAGTTGAAAACAGCCTAATCTCGTCAAAAGAGCCAATATGACCGCAAACATAAGCTCATGACTTACGAAGTTGGCGAGAAGGCTTACCTCCGGGTTACTCCTCTGAAGGGAACCCATCGTTTTGGTATCAAAGGCAAATTGGCTCCTCGTTACATTGGAGCCTTTCGCATTCTTGCCAAACAAGGAGAAGTTGCCTACCAATTGGAACTACCTCCGCATCTTTCTAGAGTTCACGATGTCTTCCACGTTTCTCAACTCAGGTGTTGCTTCTCGGATCCTATCCGTGGAGTGGACCATGTAACGCTTGATCTCCAAGATAATCTCACATATCGAGAATATCCCGTTCGCATCCTTGATCAAGCCATGTGTACCACTCGACGCCAAAATATCAAGTTTCTCAAGGTTCAATGGTCACACCATTCCGAGAAAGAAGCTACTTGGGAAAGGGAGGATCGTCTTCGATTTGAGTACCCCACCTTCTTCCCGACGGATCCTAAATCTCGGGACGAGATTCTTTTGAGTGGGGGTGAGTTGTCACATCCTAGCTAGTTCATGCATTAGAGTGTTGCATCATGTTTACTTTTCCAGAAACTTGAAATGGGGATGACAGAACCCCTAGCACCCCCCTGAAAACAACTAGGGATTACTAAATTCATTTTCAATGAACCTGAAATGCCCTTCTAAAGAGTCCACCCTTTTTGTCTTGGGTTAGAACCTTTGACAAAATGGGTTCACAATTTTCTAGGTCATCATAAGATCATTGAATTAAATCATATGTAACTTGCATTTGGGCATTTAAATGATAGTAAATATTTCAAATGTCCAAATAATCCCAAACTGAAATGTTCCATGTTGGATATGTTCCATAGGTGAGCATGTCCAGTTTGGTGATTTTTGGAAATGCCTAGGTATTTTTAGAAATGCCACAAACTTGCAGAAATAAAAGAAAACAGAAAATAAGAGAAAAACAAACTTACCTGGCCGCAACCCACCACCCAGCCCACCTGGCGGCCCAGCACTGTGCTGGCCCATGCCAGCCAACAGCTTCTTCCCCGCCAGGCAGGCAGGGAGGTGATGTCGGCGTGCGCGAGCTCGCCACAGCGCCACCTGCTTGCCGCTTCGCCTTTGGACGCGCTGGACGACCTCCACGTCATCGCCCCGACCCCCTGGACACCTCCATTCTCCCCCAACGCCTCTCCCTCGCCCTCTCCCACCATGGCCGACGCCTCCACAGCCGCACCGCCGACGTAGACGCGCCCACCGTCGTCCCCGCGTCACGTAGATGGTCTCCGCCGCCCATTTGGTCGTCGGAGGACAAAACCCGCCCCGCCCCGCCGCGTCTGGCCTCGCCGGCGGCTAAACGCCGGCAAGTTTGACCCCGCTGACCGTTGACCCCGGGTGGACCCAGTTTGACCCCCTGGGTCACTGACGTATGGGCCCCAGGCCACTAACTAAACTAGGTTAGCATTAGTTTAACGCTAACTAAACTTAGTTAGTTTAATTAACACTGACAGACGGGACCCACAGGTCAGGGTTGACTTGGACCGTTCTCGTTGACTGCTGACGTCACTCAGACGCAATGCTGGCGCAATAAGTATTTTCTGGATTTATTTTTATACAGGAAATTCCAGAAAATACAAAAAACTTCAAAAATTCATAGAAATTAATTTGTAACTCCAAATGCAAAGATTTATATATGAAATTTCATCATAAAAATTCAATCTTTCCATATGTACTGGTTTCATGCATGTCAGAACACATTAACCTTTCTATTTAGATGAAACAAGCTAATGCACTAATATGACCTCTTATTTTGGGTTTGCATTTGAATCCTTGATTCAAATGAACTCAAACCAATCTGTTCTAAGTTGCATTAGCCAAAACACAGTCATTTTGCCATGTCATTGCATGCATCATATTGTTGCATATTGCCACGTGATGATTGTGTTCCGATATGTTCTTCGTGGTAGGTTCTGCCTCCGAGGATATTCACGAGTATCCAACTGAAGGGCAGTATCCCACAACCACTCTGTCAGGCAAGCAACCCCATTGATCGTTTCGATACAAACCCATCTTCTCGCTTCTGCTCTCGTTTACTGCATTAAGACAACGCGTTTCAAACTGCTGTGTGTTGCGGTAGTTGAACCCACTTCCTCTGCATGACCTGTCATTGCCACAGTAACTAGATGAAACCCACTAGCATGTGTAGGAGTTGATTGAGCCATGTTCGTGTTTCCTACCATGCTATTCCTGCTATGCTTAGAGTCGTGTCAGGTCTGGCTCAGCAGGGTGATGAACTAGAGTGAATGGTTGTGTCTATAATGAGAGTGAAGTGTTGAACATGATTTGGTAAAGGTATCGATGAGAGGCCATGTAGGAGTACATGGTGGGTTGTTTCATTGAGGCCATACTTAAGAACGGAGATCTGTATGCGTGATTTAAGATTCAGCTACTACCACACATTGGGATCCTTAATTGACTCTCTCGACTTATTAACCACCCCCGTCCTCTGTCCAGGAGTTGCAAGTAGTTTCTGGTGTTTGTAGTTGCTGGAGGCCGTGCACAGCACTGACCTTAGGGGTGGGCTGTGATGCGGTAGGCTCGCGGCACGGTGTACCGAGTCCCCCGTTTGGTGTCTCGGGAACCCTGCACACATTGTTTGGGGCCATTGAGGACACCCCGGCCGGATTTCCTTGCGGATGGAACCCGAATAGGCGATAAACCTGGACTAGAGACTCGAGTGTTTAGTCAGATCGTGGCCGACACCCTCGCGGGGCTTCCGCTTGAAGGTTGCCGAGTACATGTCGTGTAGCGGTGATAAGTGGTGGAACCGTGTGTGAAGAAGTACACCCCTCCAGGGTATAAAACTATTCAAATAGCCACGTCCGCGGTAAAGGACTACTTGGTCGCTTATGGAGTTCATATACAAGTTAATGGTTACTACTAAAAGACTCTAGATAAGTGTGAGTTCCGCGGATGGCTCTCTCGTAGGAGGACGAGGGAGGATCCACGGTGGAGTATTGAGATGGTGATTAGTGGACTCGTGTGCGAAAACTATTTTACAAGTGGTGTCTCGTAGGATAGCTTAGCCAACAGTCAAAGCTGGCTTGCTGGAATAACTCCACTACCTTCTTGAGAATGTGCAGGTATAGTAGGATCTGTTCTAAGACTTGCTGAGTACCTTTGTACTCATGTTGCTTTAATTACTGTTTTCAGACGACAACACCGCCCCCTCCGATGGGTTCTATGTAAATCTCAACGTTGACGAGTGACTTGCCACCCAGGTGGTGATATGAGCTTGTGAAGGGCCTATGTAGATAGACAAGCTTCGTCAAGCCTTCTTTCTTTCTAGTTGTCTGTACTCAGACAAGTTTGCTTCCGCATGTGCTTGTATGTTTGTATGACTTGAGTGTCGGGTCATGTGTGACCCCTACCTGTATGAACATGTTATGTATGGCTCTCCGGAGCCTTTAAATAAAGTACTTTGAGTTGTAGAGTTTTGTTGTGATGCCATGTTGTATTTACACATATCGAGCATATTGTGTGTATGATTGAAATGCTCGGTATGTGTGGGATCCGACAATCTAGTTGTTTATCCTTGGCAGCCTCTCTTATGGGGAAATGTAGTCTGGTGTCTCCACTGAGCCTTGGTAGTCCGCTACAGCCCGGTTTACCGGAGTCCTGCTAGCCCAGCACTACAGCTCCGAAACACTTAGACTGGCCGGCATGTGTTTCACTTCGTTTATGTGTCTGTCCCTTCGGGGAAATGTCACGAGGTGACATCCGGAGTCCTGCCTAGCCTGCTACAGCCCGGGTTCCCGGAGTCCTGTTAGCCCAGTGCTACAGCCCGGATTCACACGCTGTTGACCGACATGCTCGATGTTGATTCATGTATGCCTGCCCCCGTAAGTTAGCGCCGCTTTGGGTTCACGACTAGCCATGTCGGCCCGGGTTCTCTCTCATATGGATGCTAGGGACACTATCATATACGTGAGCCAAAAGGCGCAAACGGTCCCGGGCCATGGTAAGGCGACACCCGTGGGAATACCGTGCGTGAGGCCGCAAAGTGATATGAGGTGTTACAGGCTAGATCGGTGTGACTTAGAATCGGGGTCCTGACAGGACGACACCAAGACCTCCCTGGGGGCGGCCTCCCTAGGCTGGCTCCTGAGGAGCGGAGATATCTATGCAAGGGACACCTCGCGAGGTTCACGTGACGTGAGCCATGACGACCAAGGCCAGGCGGGCGCCAGCGGGTGCAGTGTACCAGGTTCCTCTTTGGTGCTAAAGAGGCAGGCGCAGGCGAGGAGTCCAGAGGCATCAGGCAAAGATTTCCATATCAGTGCAACAAGACCAAGACCAGCAGGACGGCAGGATGGAGGTCACCGTGGAGCCCACAGCAGCGTCACCACCAGAGCCTTTGGCAGGCGAAGACCACCTTTTGTCAAGATAGCTTGTACTAGTTGTCCCCCTTCAAACTTGGCCGTTGTGGAATCCCTTCCCGCCTACCATTTGGGGAGAGGACCAGGGCCTCTATAAATAGGAGTAGCCACCACCATAGGAAGAGGGGGATCATTCCGATCACCCTCACACACACCAGCTTATCGAGCTCAAGAACACCTCTCCTCATGAGGTTGTTCATCCATTGTACTAGTTCATCCTTAGCTCTCGAGGCAATCCACCACGACCACACTGGAGTAGGGTATTACACCACAACGGTGGCCCGAACCAGTATAAGCCTCTGTGTCTCGTGTTCCTTGGGTTTGTCGAGCTAGGACGTGAGATCGTTGAGCGAGCGAGCTAGAGAGGGAGAAAGTCCTTCGTGCGCACCCCAGAGTTCGAACCTCACAAGGGTTTACCGGAACCCAGAATCCAACATTTGGCGTGTCAGGTAGGGGTGCGTCGAAGCCTTTCCTCTGTCGATCCACGCTCCATCGCTCCACCAAAGCCATGGATGATGCTCGCCGGGCCCGCGCTGAGCGCCGGGCCGCTCCCAACGCTTGCGCCGCCCAGACGGCACCCTTCGGCGGGCTTCCCAGCGCTCTCCGTCACCCGCTGCGAACGCCGCCACCGGCCCGGCAGGGAACGAGCAGAAAGCTTCATCGCTGCACCCCTCTGTGCGGCGGGACGGACGCACCGCCACCCCGTTGCTGACTCCGGCCGCCTCGTCGCCCCACGCTCGTCACGCACCCACGGACGCGCAGGCTGCGCTACTTATGGCGCGCGAGCTCCTGCGTTACCGCCTCGTCAATGACCTCTACGAGCACTAGCTGGACCGCATCGCCGAGCTCATTAGCGCCGCTGGGGGCTCTCTCGTACCATCCCGCTCGCTGCCTCGCCCGCCTCCCGCTGCGGGCGACGGAGCCCATGGAGCACCTCCACCGCCTCCACATCAAGAAGGCGCCCTTGCACCAAGACATGAGTCCTCGTGGCGTGACCCACCGTGCAGGGCGCCCACGCACGAAGAAGGAAGCTGCCAAGAAATCCCATGGCCACAAGAAAATGCTCCTGCACTCCCAGCACCACCACGTCAGGACCGTGCGCAGCCTGTGGTAGCGGCGCGTGGGTACTAGGACCAGGCTCCGCCTCCACGACTGGCTCCAATGTCTACAGCAGGTTGCCGCGCCTTCACTCCTGAGCTGCGCAACATCGTCTGGCCCAGCAAGTTCAGGCCTGTCCTGCGTCCACGCTACGACGGCACCCCCGACCCTGCTGAGTTCTTGCAGCTCTACGAGCTGAGCATCGAGGCAGCCAAGGGCGACGAGAAGGTCATGGCGAACTGGTTTCACATGGCCCTCTAGGATGGCGTGCGCTCGTGGCTCCTGAACTTGCCCGCGGGATCGATCTCCTCCTAGGGCGAGATGCGCGAGCGTTTCGTCGCCAACTTCCAGGGCACTTGCGACCGCCCGCCAGCCGCGGGTGACCTGCGGCGCATCAAGCAGCAGCCAGGGGAAACCCTGCAGAAGTACATCCAGCGCTTCAATAGCGTTCGCCTCAGTATCCCCAAGGTGACGGACGAGGCCATAATCTCAGCATTATCCGATGGCGTCCGTGATGTCAAGATGAAGGAGGAGCTCGCCATCCACGAGGACCTATGCACGGCTCTGGAGATGTTTAACATGGCGACCAAGTGCGAGAGAGCTGAGGAAGGGCGCCTCTCCCTCCTCGAGCTTCCAGCTGCCGACCCGGAGGACAAGAAGGCCGAAACCAAGGATGTGAAGCGCAAGGGAGCAGCTGTGCTCACGGCTGAGCCAGAGATGAAGCGCGGCTGTGACCAACCGGAGTCGTCCAAGGGCAACCGTCCATTCTGTGCCTTCCACAACGTACACAGCCTCAACACCAATGACTATCAGGAGCTCAGGGCCATCCATGATGGGCGCTTTGGTCGACGCCCCGAACGCAACGACTGGGCCTACAGCCGAGGCGGAGGATAAAGCGGAGGATGCTGGGATGACCGCGACCCCCGCCAGGAGTGGCGCGACCGGCCTCGCGAGGACCACTGGCAGAACCAGCCTCGCGAGGACGCCTGGAGGGACCAACCTCGTGAGGACCGTCCTCCGGGCAAGGCTGGCCTCCCTCCGCTACCACCACCACCGAGGAGTAACGATGACCATCACCAGGACGAGGGGGTTGGGGGCTTCCAGGAACCTCGTGCCATCGCGTGCATCTTGGGCAGTGCTCAGGCCCCAGCATCCCAGCGCATCTTCAAGTAGTTTGCCTGCGAGGTGAACGCGGCCCTCCCCAGGCTCGAGGCCATGCGCCCGCTCAGGTGGTCCAAGTGCACCATCACCTTCAGCTCGTCGGACTAGCTCAAGTGTGCGGCAACCACCGGTGCCCTCCCGATGCTCTGAGGGCCCGTCATCAGCAACGTCCAAGTCGCCAAGACCCACATCGACGGCGGCGCAGGGCTCAATGTCCTATCCGTCGAGACGTTCGACCGCCTCCAAGTGCCATATGATCAGCTACAGCCCACCAAGCCCTTCTCAGGAGTGATTGACGGCTACACCACCGCGATAGGGTAGATTCGCCTCCCTGTCACCTTCGGCCAACGCGACAACTACCGCACCGAGCTCATCGACTTCAACGTCGCCCACATCCGCCAGCCGTACAATGCCGTCCTTGGATATCTGGCTTTGGCCAAGTTCATGGGAGTGACCCACCGTGGCTACAACGTCCTCATGATGCCAGGGAACCGCGACATCATCATGATTGCTTGCGAGGAAAAGGACGCGGTGTGCTCTCTCGAGCGTGCCTACCAGGCCGCAGCGGCCGAAGACCCAGACAACGAAGGCACTCTATACCCTCCTAAGGCCGTCCCCAAGAAGAAGAAGCAGCTGCCCCATCAAGGGCCTCAGGAGAGCGGCGTCTCCAGCGGCACCACCTCAGGACCTGCGCCCGTAGATGGGGCGCCTCCTTCCCTCGCATAGGAAGGCGTGCCTGGCGCCCTCCTTAGGCTAGGTTCGGGGGCTCTCTTCTGGAGGGCCTCAGACCTAGCCAACGTCATGATGGAGGTGCTCGTGCACGACGTGGAGGCATGCTTCGCCGCACGCTTCCCACAAGAGGGCACAAGGCATGGAGTGCCTGGTGCTCAAGAGTTCATCACCAAGGCGATCGAGGAGCTTCAAGAAGCAAGGATCATGCGCGGCGACCGCCACACACCACCTGGCGCAGCTCCGCGTCCTGGCTAGGACGACGAGCTGCACGTCTGCATCGACATCCCAAGACTCAATAGGGCGGCATCTCAGGAGCGTTTCTGGCCTTCGCGTGTTGGTCAGTGTGAGGGTCCACCTCACAGCTATGTTCGCATGCCCTGCGGCTGGCCGAACGCGGCTGTCACCTTCCAGCGCCACTTCCGGAGCGTTCTGGCGGCTCAGGAGGCCAGGCAACACGATGTCTTGGCGGAGATGGCGACGGTTCTTTAAGAGCCGCCCGGGACCCCAGAGCCTCCTGAGGATCAGGACCCTGGCGACTCGTGAGGGGAAACTTCGTCAGCATGCATCTTCAGCTACTCCAACACCTCTTCAACAACGGTGCCAGGTGACATTTACTGGTTTATTCAGTTGGGGGTGCCCCTCGGGTTGCATCATCCCCAGGCTGCATGGGTCCATCCCTGTGGCATGTATCTGTCGGCGTTCTGGGAACGGGGGTCCCCAGACTTGCCTACCTGCGGCCCACTGCGTGGCTAAGCCAGCAGGTCGTACGGCCCATCTTCATCAACAAAGCATCCAAGACCCTCGCGAGGCGGACGATGCAAGACCTCCTCTAGAGTGGCCTAGCTAGGCAGGCTCACGAGGAGCGGAGATATCAAGGCGGGGCAAACCTCACGAGGCTCTCGTGACATGAGCCATGAAGAACGGCGCCAGGCGGGTGCCAGCGCGCAGCATCCTTATTTCATCTTTGGTGCTAGGAGGCCAACGCAGGCGAAGAGTACCGAGGCATCAGGCAAAGGTTGCTATATTGGTGCAACGACACCAAGACCAGGAGGACGGCGAGACAGAGGTCATTGTGGAGCCCAAGACGGCGTCACCACCAGAGCTTTTCGTAGGCGAAGCCGCTTTTGTCAGGATAGCTTGTACTAGTTGTCCCCCTTCAAATTTGCCCGCCGTTGTTGGCTCCTTCCCGCTAGATATTGGGGAAGAGGACCAGGGCCTATATAAGTAGAGCTAGCCACCATAGTAGGGGCATCTGAGTTGATCTGATCTTAGCTTGATCCAACCCGATCGAGAGCCTACTCACAAGAACACCTCAACCTCATGAGGCTGTTCTTCCCTTGTACTGTTCATCATCAGCCCAAGATGCAATCCACCACCACCACACTGGAGTAGGGTATTACACCACAACAGTGGCCCGAACCAGTATAAACCTCGTGTCCCTCTGTGTTGCGAGCTCGTCGAGTTCGTTCGCGAGATCTTAGCGAGCTAGAGCGTAGATCGGTAGGAGGGAAAGACTTCGCGCGCACCCCATTGTTTGAACCTTAAGGGTTTGCCGGAACCCCACATCTGACAGTATCGTTCTTGCATCTATTTGAACTAGCTTGCCTCGTTGCACGAGTTACCTTGTGATCATCACCTGCTTGCCCGTGGCCCTTCGCGGCCACCCGTGTTGCTGACCAGCCCCCTGCTCATCCCGCAACGGGGGCTACACATGCTACACATGCTGGCACGACACTTGTGCTTGGGTCCGTCCATGCAACGCTGACAAACCTGAGTGGTCGAGCTCTGGCTCGTGGCACGCCCCGCGCATGTCACCTCACCAGACCCTCAGTGCCTTCATCTTCTTGCGGAAAGACCAGTGGCAGGGCAGCAAACCCGATTGCAAGCTATATTCTCCCCTCACGCTAACTTGCAGGAATCTCCGGAGTCTAACTACGGCAGCACCTCTAGTGTCGGATCACGGGTTCCGGCAAAACCCTTAAGGTTCGAACTCTGGGGTGGGCCCGAAGTTCTATCCCCCCTACCGATCCACGCCCTAGCTTGCTAAGATCTCGAAGACAAACTCAACGAACTCACAACACAAGAGACACAAGATTTATACTGGTTCGGGCCACCATTGTGGTGTAATACCCTACTCCAGTGCGGTGGTGGCGGATTGCCTCTTGGGCTGATGATGAAAAGTACAAGGGGAAGAACAGCCTCCTGAGGTTGAGGTGTTCTTGTGCTTGGCGAACTTGTGTGCGTGGATTCGGTCAGCTTGGGTTTGCTTGTGAGCTCCGAACCAGTTGTCCCCTAGGTGGTGGCTGGTTCTAATTATATAGGCCCTGGTCCTCTTCCCAAATATTGAGCGGGAAGGGAGCCAACAACGGACAATTTGAAAGGGGACAACTAGTACAGCTTATCCTGACAAAAGTGGTCTTCGCCTGCAAAAGGCTCTGGTGGTGACGCCGCCTTGGGCTCCATGGTGACCTCTGTCTTGCTGTCCTGCTGGTCTTGGTCTCGTTGCACCGATACGGAAACCATTGCTTGACGCCTCGGTACTCTGCGCCTGCGCTTGCTTCCCTATCACCAAAGGGGAAACAAGGACACTGCGTGCGCTGGCGCCCGCCTGGTCTCGGTCGTCATGGCTCACGTCACGAGAACCTCGCGAGGTTTGCCTTGCCTTGATCTCTTCGCCCCTCGCGAGCCAACCTGGTGAGGCCGCTCCTGAGGAGGTCTTATGGCGTCCGCCTCGCGAGGCTTGGCCCCTCGCGAGGGTCTTGGATGCCTTGTTGATGAAGATGGGCCGTCCAGGCCTGCCAGCACAGCCACGCCATGGGCCGTAGGTAGGCAAGTCTGGGGAGCCCTGTTCCTAGAACGCCGACAGTAGCCCCCGGGCCCAAGGCGTGCTCAGGCTTGGCTTCAAGGCGAAGCCAAAGGTCAAGGGCGGGGCACCGTAGGCCCCAAAAGCCTGCGGCCTTGGTTGACGCGTGGCTGTTGATTGGACGTGCGGGTCTCCGCTTCCCCACGCTGCCTCGGCAACTGCCCGACTTGACAAGTCCCTGCAACATGCAAGGAAAAACCATCATTACTTGTGATCGTGGGAGGCACCGATTGGCCTTCTCCCGCTATAAATGGGGAGGGGGCAGAGCCCCTGTCGCCATTTCTCCCCATCTTGTTTGCTTCTTCCTCCTCGATCCTCTGCTAGTAGCAATGGCGCCCATCCGAAGGTTTTCTGCTACGGAGAAGGGAAAGACTCCCCTCGACGAGCAGGCGCCGCTCCCGCCGAAGAAGAGGTCGGTTCACCGCCGCGACGCAGCGGCGATGCAGGTGGTGACGTGACCTTGGTGCGAGCGGCCTCCTCCTGGGTTTTTGCTACCCCTGTACGCCCAAGCCGGGGGCTCAGGAGGAAGGAGCGACGAGCGGCGCCGCCCGCGGCGCGACCGCGATCGCTGCACGATGGCGATACGCGCCGTCGCCCCTGGAACCCATGTCGCGGACTCCTCTCGCGAGCTTGTGTTGTGGGTGGCGATGCCCCTAAGCACCTGGATCCGCTTCCCACGGTTCTTCTTCGACGTGATGCCGCCGAGGGGACCCCTCGAGCTCTGGTTGCAGCATGCTGACTGCGACGCCCCAGCGACCGGAGCAGATGTTGAAGTGGTCTCCCCCGGCAAGATCTTCATGACACGCGGCTGAGGTGAGGTCGCGCGAGTCTGCCGTGCTGAGGGCGCCCTCGCGATCCACTTCAATTATGATGGCACTTCCACGCTGTCCTTCAAGGTCTTCAATGCGGAGGGCTGCCACGTGGAGTGCTATCCCGGAGGGGAGCGCCAGGTCGATGCGTGCTCCGCTCGCGGTTCCTCCAGCAGCAGCGACCCTTGGGAGTCCAGTGGTTCTCCTGAGCTCTATGAGACTCCGGAGACGAGCAATGACAGCTACGTGCCCCCGAGCTCTCGCCGTGCCCGGAGCAAGGCTGCAGCGTCCAGCCGCCGCCGTCTCTGATCTGGATGGGTTTGGCGCCAGCCTCCCGCGGCCCACTATTGATGATGGCGCCGGCCGCGGGGGCGTGTGGATAGGACTCTCCTAGGTTCTCGTCTTTTGTTCCCTGCAAGGAATCAAGAAGTACCCCGTGGGGGCATGTAAAGGGCCCGTAATGAATTTTCTTGATACTATCCTTGTTATGAAAATTTGCGAATGCCTGCTCTGTTTAGGCTCGGTCTTCCCTTTCCAAACTCGCGACGGCTTGTTGCTCTATGCTGACAGGTCCCTGTCCCCAGGCAAGCTGCAGCCATCACTGGTATGCCAGGTCGCGTGCCGTGGTCAAGGCTAGGAGGTGAGCGGCCCGAGCTCCAGTAAAAGCCCCTGAGGCGCGATGCTCAGGTGGTCCCCTTTAGCGCTCAAGCAGCCGTGGTAAGGTAAGAAATGGAGGCGACGTTGCCACAACAGGGCTGCAGCGAGCGTGACTCCTAGGCTCCAACTATTAGCCGATCTGAGCACAAGACTTATCTTGGCGGTCTGGAGTCGATTCCTTGCGATGCGCCGTGTTAATGCGTAGCTAGGCCAGGTCCATGCGAGCCTCCCCCTCTTCTCCACGCTCTCCTTTGTGCTCTACGTCCTCAGGTCCCGGCCCTCGAGCGAGCTGAGCCGCCGCTGGTATACCAGGTCGCGTGCCATTGTCAAGGCCAGGGGGTGAGGGCTGGAGAGACAGTAGGAGCTCTTGAGTCGCGATGCTCAGGAGCCCCCCTTTTAACGCGCAAGCGGATTGCATGGGAGAAGAGGGAGCTCGCGGTGCCGCCTGCTATCATTCTCATGAGTTTCCTGCAAGCCAGCACATGGAGAAACACTGTTTGCTATTATGGTTGCCAGTCCGCCGCGGGTTGCCTCGCGAGGAGACGAAGGCACTGAGGGCCTGGTGAGGTGACGTGCGCGGGGCGTGCCGCGAGCCAGAGCTCGGCCGCTCAGATTTGCCGATGTTGCAGGGACGGACCCGTGCACAAACGCCGTGCTAGCGTGAGCAGCCCTCGTGGAGGGTTGGAGTCAAACAGGTGATAATCATAGGCAGATTAAGCATGGGAAGCATACTGGCTTAGGTAAATGCAAGGAAGATACATGCCGCCGGGTCCGGCCCGAGCGGCTTTGGGATGGTGCAGCCCGAGGGGCGCCCACAGCAAGGTAAGCTAAAGACATAAGAAAAAGGGGCACATTCCATAGGGACGAACCCACGTGGCCTAGGAATGATGCAGCCTGAGGGGTGCTCCCAGCTAAACAAACTTGGGAAATGTCACCTGATTCTGTCGATGAAGGGGTGTCGGGGCAGCTGAAGGTACGCGGCAAAGGAATTGCTCCTCACGAGCCACCGGGGCCCTGTGCCTCGGGAGGCTCTGGGGGTCCAGGTGGTTCCCTGAGGATCGTCTCCATCTCCGTCAGGACGACGTGATGCCTGGCCTCCTGAGCGGCCAGGACACGGCGCAAGTTGCGCTGATAGCCGGACGACATGCTCGGCAGGCCAAAAGGCATGCGAACGTAGCTGTGCAGTGGACCCTCGCAGCGGCCCACGCGCGAAGGCCAGAAGGGCTCCTGAGATGCGGCCCTGTTGAGTCCTAGGACGTCGATGCAGATGCGCAGCCCGGCATCCTTGCCTGGATGGGGAGCTGCGCCTGGTGAGCGGCGGCCGCCGCGCATGGCCCTTGCGTCTTGCAGTTCCTGAGTGGTCCTGGTGATGAACTCCTGAGTGGTGGGCGCTCCTCGCCCTGTGTTCTCATGAGGGCAACGTGCCGTGAAGCACGCCTCCAAGTGGTGCCCGAGCGCCTCCCTCGTGATGTTGGCAAGCTCTGAGGCCCTCCCGAAGAGAGCCCCTGAGCCCTGCCCAAGGAGGGCGCCGGGCGCGCCTTCCTATGCGATGGAGGGAGGCACCCCTGGCGCTGATCCTGACGAGGTTCTAGTTGCGACGCCACCCTCCTGTGGTCCTGCACGGCGCAGCTGCTTCTTCTTCTTGGGGGTGGCCTCAAGAGGGCACTCGCCCTTCCTGTCGGGGTCGTTGATTGCTGCAGCTTGAAAGGCACGCTCAAGGGAGCACACCGCATCTCTTTCTTCGCATGGGACCGTGTTGATTCTGCTGCTTCCCGGCATCTTGAGGACATTGTAGCCGTGATGGGTCACTGCCATGAACTTGGCCAGGGCTGGGTACCCGAGGATGGCATTGTACGGCAGACGGATGTGCGCGACGTCGAAGTCAATGAGTTCGGTGCGGTAGTTCTTGCATTCTCCGAAGGTGACGGGAAGGCGGACCTACCCGATCGGGGTAGTGGAACCGTTAGTCACTCCTGAGAAAGGCTTGGTGGGTTGAAGCTGATCATACGGCACTTGGAGGTTGTCGAACGTGTCGACGGATAGGACGTTGAGCCCTGCGGCGCCGTCGATGAGGGTCTTGGTAACTTGCGCGTTGCTGATGAATGGGGGGCAAAGCATCAGGAGGGCGCCTGCGGTAGCTGCGCACTTGAGCTGATCCGCCGAGCTGAAAGTGATGGCGCACTTGGACCACCTGAGCGGGCGTGTGGCCTCAAGCTTGGGGAGGACTGCATTCACTTCACGAGCAAACTATTTGAAGATACGCTGCGAGGCTGGGGCCTGAGCTCTGCCCAAGATGCAAGCGATAGCACGTGGCTCCTGGAATTCCCCAGCCCCCTCGTCTTGATGGTGGTCATCATTCATTCTTGGCGGCGGCGGTGCGAGGAGTGGCGGAGCATTCTCTTGCGGTCGAGGGACTTCTCGACAACTTCTTTCTTCACGCGCGGGCGCCGGACGCGGTGGGTCGCGCCGCGGAGCCGCACGCCTTGGCGCCGTCTTAGTGCAGAGGTGGTGGAGGCGCTCCATGAGCTACGTCGCCCGTAGCTGGTGGAGGGCGAGGCAGTGAGAGGGACGGCGCAGGGGATCCCCCTGCAGCACTGACGAGCTCGGTGATGCGGTCGAGCCAGTCCTCGTAGAGGTCGTCGACCGGGCGATAGCGCAGGAGCTCGTGCGCCATGAGGAGCGCAGCTCGTGCATCCATGGGAGCGCGATGAGCGTGCGACGACGAACCAGTGGGAGTCGGCGATGGAGTGGCGGTGTGGCCGTCCCGCCGCACCGAGGGGTGCAGCAAGGACACTTGCTGCTCGTTCCCCGCCGGGACAGTGGCGGCGTTGGAGGCAGGCAACGGGGTGGCCCGGCGACAGGGGCCGTCTGAGCAACGCGGGTGGCGGGGGCAGCTTGGTGCTCGGCGCGGGCACGGCGTGCGTCCACCATGGAGACGATGAAGCGACGTGACGTGGAGCGTCGGACGGGAAGCTTCGGCGCACCCCTACCTGGCGCGCCAAATGTCGGATCATGGGTTCTGGCAAAACCCTTAAGGTTCGAACTCTGGGGTGTGCGCGAAGTTCTTTCCCCCCTACCGATCCATGCCCTACCTTGCTAAGATATCGAAGACGAACTCAACGAACTCACAACACAAGACACACAAGATTTATACTGGTTCAGGATACTGTTGTGGTGTAATACCCTACTCCAGTGCAGTGGTGGTGGATTGCCTCTTGGGTTGATGATGAACAGTACAAGGGGAAGAACAGCCTCCTGAGGTTGAGGTGTTCTTGTGCTTGGCAAACTTGTGTGTGTGGATTCGCTCAGCTCGGGCTTGCTTGTGAGCTCCAAACTAGGTATCCCCTACGGTGGTGGCTGGTTCTACTTATATAGGCCCTGGTCCTCTTCTTTGGTCATCCTGATCGACCAAAGAACCGCCGGCAATTCATCAATCTAGCGCCTTCCGCTCTTGCGCAGCTTGTCAAAAGTCTTTGTCCTTAGGCCTCGCAACACTTCAGCATTTGCCCTCTCCGCTTGGCCATTGCTCCGTGGGGTGTGCCACGCAAGCAAAACAGACCTTGCTGCCAAGGTCTTGAATGTACTGCATGAAGGTGTGGCTCGTGAACTGCGTGCCATTGTCGGTGATGACTCTGTTTGGCACACGAAAATGGCAGACCAGTCCCTTGAAAAACTTGACAGCTGATTGAGCAGTCACCTTTCTCAGTGCTTCCACCTCCGGCCACTTTGTGAACGTGTGGACCGCAATGTACAAGTAGTCAAAGCCCCCGATAGCAAGGGGGAATGGGCCCAGTATATCAAGCCCCCAGACCGAGAATGGCCAGGAGAGACGGATTTTTTGAAGGGCTTGAGCTGGTTGATGAAGCTTCTTTGAATGGAACTGACACGCTTCACACTTGGTTACTAGTGCCGTCGCATCCTGGAGGGCGGTGTGCCAGAAGAAACCTTGCCGGAACGCCTTCCCGGCAAGGGCCCTCGACCCTATGTGGGAGCTAGATATGCCTCCATGTATCTTCGCCAACAGCTCCAGTCCTTCCTCCCGGGGGATGCACTTCAATTTCACACCGTTTGGCCTTCTCCTGTACAGGATGTCATCGACGAACTAGTACAGGGCGGACCGACAGGCTACTTTTTCCGCTTCTTCCAGCTCCTCAGAAATCTCCCTTTTTTGGAGGAATTGGACGGTATGCTGCGCTCATGCCGGAGCCTGGGGCTCGACGACAAGGACCAAAGGCATTTCTTCTGCCATAGGAGCGGCTGTCTCTACGGCCAGGGCTTGACGCCCTGCCGGAGCCAGTTGTTCTTGGGTAGGCTCAGCATCCGCGGCAGCACCCTTGCCGGCAGCCCCAGGGGGCTCGGTAGGAAAGTATTTGCCGGGACCTGATTTCCTCCGCTTGTTCTGCCCCGCTGATGGTTCGACGGATGGTTGAGTTAACCAGAGCAAAAAGGTACCTGGTTCCATAGGTAGCTTGAATGCGGCACGCTTTGACAGGTAATCGGCAATGTCGTTCTCCGCTCAGGGGACGTGCTCCGCTTGGATACCATCAAAGCATTCCTCCAGCTTCCTCACCTCATTTACGTAAGCTTCCATCAACGGGCTCTGATAATCCTTGTTGACCTGTCTGACAACGAGCTGCGATTCACCCCTGACGATGAGCTTCTTAACCCCGAGGTCTGCCGCGATCCTTTGACCGGCAAGCAATCCCTCGTACTTAGTAGTGTTGTTGGTGGACATCTCCCTGGGGAAGTGCATCTGGATCATGTACTTGAGGTGCTCTCCGGTGGGTGCGACGAGCAGCACACCGGCACCGGCGCCTGGCAGCGAGAAAGCCCCATCAAAGTACATGATCCAGTCGCGGTCTGCTTCCTTGCCGGGGAGAGTGGTCTCCTGGATTTCTTCGTCAGGCGTCGAGGTCTATTCTGCAATGACCTCCGCCAAGACTCTGCTCTAAATTGTTGAGGTACTTTCAAACTTTCAACCAAAGCTTGACAACTCCAAGGCCCATCCCACAATCCTTCAAGTCGCATCTGGGTTATGCAGTATCTGTTGTAATGGGAGGCGGGTGACGACAGTGATCTCGTGGGCTTGGAAGTAATGACACAGCTTCCTTGAGGCCATAAGGAGGCCGAAGAGCAATTTCTGCACACTGGAGTACCTCGATCTAGCTCCCTTCAAGAGGGAGCTGACAAAGTAAATCGGGTGCTGCATCATCTTCTTCTGCTGCACCACCTCACTTGATTGCACGGGCACTGCCTCGCCTTGCCGGCACCAGGCCCTACCGGGGGAATTTTGAGCTTCCATCCGCTGGTTCTGCCGCCGTCACTGCCTCCTCGTTGTCCTCCCTCTGTGCCACCAGCGCGGCGCTGACCACTTGATTCGTCGCCGCCAGATACAGCAGCAACGGCTCTTGTGGTTTAGGCGCAACCAGTATTGGCATGGAGGAAAGGTATTTCTTCAGATCCTGCAATGCTGCCTCGGCTTGTGGGGTCCACTCTATTGGGCCTGCCTTCTTCAAGATTTTGAAGAAGGGAAGGGCGCGCTTGGCGGACTTGGAGATGAATCGGCTCATGGCGGCAACGCAGCCGGTGAGCCGACGCACATCCTTGATCCGCTTGGGCGCCTCAATCTGCTCAATAGCCTTGATCATGTCTGGGTTTGCCTTGATCGTGCGCTGCGACACAAAGAACTCAAGAAGCTTGCCAGATGGAATGCCGAAGACACACTTCTCAGGGTTTAGCTTGAGGTTGATCTTGCGCAGGTTAGCAAATGTCTCTTCCAGATCTTGCACAAGAGTTGGCCCGTCCTTGGTTTTGACCACTATGTCATCCATGTATGCCTCCATATTTCTATGGACTGAGGTTCAAAACCAATTTGGACTGCTCCTGCGAACGTTGAGCCAGCACTCTTCAACCCGAAAGGCATCCGTAAAAAGCAATACGTACCACATGGGGTGATGAATGCTGCCTTTTCTTCATCCTCTCTTGTCATGAAGATCTGGTGGTAGCCCGAGTAGGCGTCGAGGAATGATAACAGATCACACCAGGCTGTGGAGTCAACAATCTGGTCAATGCGCGGCAACGGGAAGAGGTCCTTAGGACAAGCCTTATTGATATCTGTGTAATCAATACATAGTCTCCACTTCCCATTCAGCTTGCGCACCACTACCGGATTGGCCAACCATGTCGGGTGGAGAACTCCTCTCACCAAACCTGCCGCTTCCAACTTCCTGATCTCCTCTGTGATGAATTCCTGCCTCTCCAGAGCCTGCTTTCTGACCTTCTGCTTGACGGGCCGCGTGTGGGGGCAGACAGCTAGGTGGTGCTCAATCACCTCCCTGGGAACACCGGCGATGTCGGATGCTTGCCACGCAAACACGTCGACATTCGCCCGCGGGAAGGTGACGAGCGCGCCTTCCTATTTGCTGTCGAGGGTGGAGCCTATGGTGAAGGCCCCTCCCATGCCATTCTCCCTGATGGGCACCTTCTTGGCCTGCGGTGGCTCGGCCCTGGATCTCTTGCTCTTGTCGGTAGAGCTCTCTGGCATGTCCTCGACGGTAGAACAACACCCCGAGGAGGTGCGCTTGCCGGACTGGGTGCGAGAGGTCTTGCCAGGCTTCTTCTTCCCTCCCGGGCCTTCAGCGGCAGGAGCAGGTGCCTTGACGACAGCTGCTGCAACTGCTTCCCGGTAGAGTTGGTCGGCGCAGATCAGCGCGTCCTTCTTATCGGAGGGGACGGAGATGATGGTCAACGGCCCGGGCATCTTTAGCATGTTGTAGGCGTAGTGTGATGCCGCCATGAACTTGGCTAGTGCCGGGCGGCCGAGGATCCCATTGTAGGGCAAGGGGATCTCGGCCACGTTGAAGATGATCCTCTCCGTCCTGTAGTTCAACTCTCCTCCAAACGTCATGGGCAGTGTGACCTTCCCCTTCGGCTGGCTCCTCCCCAGATTGACCCCTTGAAACGTGCATGTTTCCTCGAGGTCTCCATCAGGGATTTGCAATCTTTTGATCACGACAGGCGAGATCTAGTTCAGGCCGGCCCCGCCGTCAACCAACATCTTGTTCACCCTGAGGTTGCGTATCGTTGGTGAGACCAACAATGGAAAACACCCGACCGCGGTAGTGCGGTCAGGGTGGTCCTCGGCATCAAAGATGAGGGGCGTGCTGGACCACTTCAGCGGCTTCTGAGCGTCGAACGACGGCTTCGCTGCTGTAATCTCACGCGCCAACTGCTTGAGTCGGCGGTGAGAGGTATGCAGCGAGGCGCGGCCATCGACACACATGGCCTCCGTAGCCTTCTGGAACCCTTGCTCACCAGACTCGTCGTCCTCGTCGTGGTCATCATCTTCTTGTTTCTTGTCATGGCCCCGGGCGGGCCTCTCTTGCTGGCTGTCCTTGCCGGGGCGGCTTCCTTGGCCGCCACGCTTCTTGCCAGATCCCTCAGCACCGTCCTGGTCCTTCTCCTCGTCCCGCCTCTCGTACTCAGCTTTTTGCTTCTCAGCAAGCAGCTTAACTTGCCGGCAGTTTTGGAGGTCGTGGCCCTTGGTGCGGTGGATCTTGCAGTATTGCTTGGCGGAGCTTCCTGGCTTGTCGGTAGCCGCCAAGGCCCGGCAAGCGGCGCACCCGGCAATCTCCTTGCCGGGGGCGTCTTCCTTGACCTTCTTGCCGGCACCGGTGTCATCAGATCCCTCAACGGCAAGCACGGCCTTGCCTTTGTGTTTCCTATTGCGACGCCGGCCCTTCTTCGTCGGGGTAGCAGCATCTTCATCGGTAGAGTAGATTTCCGCGCCGGCGTCTTCGCCGGGGTACTTCCTTCCCTCTTCATCCCAGGCGCACCTATCCGCCAGAACGTAGAGCTCGGCCACATCCTTAACTTTCGTCATCGCCAGCTCTTCGTGCATCTTGCGGTTGCGCACGTTCTGGTGGAACGCGCTGACAACAGTGGTGGGATGAACGTCGGGGATGTTGTCTGCACCCGGCTGAATCTCTGGATGTACTTGCGTAGGGTTTCCCCTTCCTTCTAGGGAATGATATGCAGATCACTGGACTGGCCATGAGCTTGGTGGCATCGTGTGAAGGCTCCAACGAACTCATGGCACAGATCCGACCAAGAAAAAATGGAATCCACCGGCAAGTGCATCAACCAAGACATCACATTGGGCTTCAACGCCAGTGGAAAATAGTTGGCAAGCACCTTGTCGTCGCGAGCTCCAGCAGCCTGCATCGTGATGGTGTAGATGCTGAGGAACTTGGACGGATGGGTCTTGCCAGTGTACTTCTCCCCGACGTCGGGCTTGAACGTGTGGTGGGGCGGCCACTAGAACTGCCGCAGCTCACGGGTAAAGGCCGGGCAGCCCACCTCGTAAGGTAGGCCGCCGGGGCCCCCCGGTGCCGGGTGGTCCATAGCGGGTCCTGCCCGCTTGTCCGACTGGCGGCGCGTTTCGCACCGACGCTCGACGGTGGTTCGAGCGTCTTCGGGAGCTCATTCCCGAAGGACCTGGCGCTGGTCGCGGAGGGTCCGCGGGTCGGACGACGCTATGGAGATGTTATCACAAACGTCGTCACGACGGGCCCACGCCCGCGGCAGCTGGCGAGGAGGAGGAGAGTGCACCGTGGCCGCAGCTCCCCCGGTCCTCCCAGCGCCAACATGCGGTGGCTCGGTGGAGCGCCGACCCGAGGGCCCTGCCGGTCACGGATCGTCTTTGTTGGCGGCGGCGACGAGGCTCCGGATGGTCGCCCTCCACTCGTCAAGCTTCTCCGCAGCAGGAGGGAAGTCGAGGAGCAGCTGTGCACGCCAAAGCTTCCGCTGGCGTGGGCGGCGGCGACAGCTGCGTGGATCGTGGCGCTTCGACTTCTAACAACATTAGAAGGAGCTCCGTTACGACCCAGCGGCTGCGTGCCATTTTTGCTAGCGCTTCGGTGAGCGTGCTGAACCCCTTCATCATGCGGATGACGCACAGGGCTCTTCCCATTGCGGTGCCCAGGGTCACGAACGTGGTGACACTGCTCGAGCGCACACCATGGGAAGAACGTGCAGTGGTCGCCGATGTGGGCGTCTTGGAGGTCGCTGCGCCGCCCGAAGGTGGCACAACGACACCCCTGGAGGGCCCCGCGCCGCCTACAGGGGGCCCAGCTCCGTCTTTGGATCTGGTGATGTGCGGCCGGTCGTCTGGCGTGCGAACGACGCCACTCGCCAGGCTCCGACTGCCTGGGTGATGCTGGTGCTCATGGACCGCCGCCCGGGTCCTATCTGTGACAGGTCCACTGCTCGCCCGCACCGGCACGGGTCGTTCGGCTCCCAACGAGCTGATCGCCGTGGCCGTCTTCTTCTTAGGAGCCATGGCGACGAAGAACTGCTAGGCCAACTACTAGACCAGTTTCTCACAATTGCGCCCCCTACCTGGCGTGCCAAAGATGTCGGGGGAAACGACACCTATGGGATCACAGGAATCCCTACTACGGTTGTCGGGGCGCAGGGTTGCAAGAAGAGCAGGATCAGTAGCCAGCACAAGGAGCATTTACCCAGGTTTGGGCCGCGAGGATGCGTAAAACCCTACTCCTGCTTTGGTGGGTGTATTTTAGAGAGTTCTTGAGCTCTCGAACTAGCTGTGGTGAGTGCGTGGTTCGAAAGAGCCGAATCCTTCTCCAGTATGCCATGGGCCTCCTTTTATAGTCGAAAGGGGCTGCCGCAGTGGCACACAGGAGGTGGAAAGGCGCATAGTGCCCTGAGCTTATTGCTCGTATTACAGGACAAGACGCATTTAATGCGTAGCTTAGGTGTCTCCCTGCTTTATCGGGGACGGGGGCGAGGCCCGTCCCGTCCGTCGCCGCTCCTCCTTGCTTCGACACGCGCCTTGGCCAGCGATGCATGCGGCGCCATGTAGGCAGGCAGGCAGCTGAGGTGGCGCGGTGGTGGAGCCTTCACGAAGATCTGCATGCCGCCACGCAGGCGCTCGATGAGTTGGCATGGGGGCTGCATGTTGCCACGCAGGTGCCCGCCTAGATAGTTGGGCTGGCAGCTGCATGTGAACGGCGGTGGAAGCTTGGTTGGCGTGAGCCTGGCGGTGGCCCTCCTGGCGTCCTTGGTGAGGGCCTTGCCGGGTGGCCCGGCAAGGGTCTTTCCGTGGCGCGCTGTCGTCCCCGGCAAGGGCCTTGCCGGGGGCATGGTGGCCTTCCTCGGCAAGGATCTTGCGGAGGATCGTCGTCTTCTAATCCTCATCTGATCTTGAATATGTCTTCACAAAGATCTTCATGCCACCACAGAGGTGCCTTCTCGAGCCCTGGCCCCACGTGCATGATGGCGTTGGGGACCGTGGGCTCAAGGGTGGCTCGCTCTGTTGGTGTGGGGCGAGCTGCCCCGGCAAGGGTCTTGCCGGGGGAGCCTGCTTCGTCCCTCTGCTCCTTGTGGTCTCGGCCTTGGCGTTGCTCTAATTATCTTGGGCTTCGGTCTTACCTTGGCTCACCTCCCCTGTGCTGCTTGGTGTGACCGTGGGCGCGGCTCCGACTGCCCGTGCACAGGTAAAGGGGTACAAAAGCAAGCCCCTCTTTTCGTACACCGACACGGGAGTACCCAAGATCACACACTGTCCAATAAGAATATGCGTGTATGATTATAAGGAAAAGTGGCGGAACCGCCGATTTTTTGCAATGCTCAAGGCGGGTAGTTCAATTTTAGATTTCTAGCTAGCTGGTCTATCGCACATGGTTCGTCCTAGTTTCCAGACGGAGACGTGGAATTCAATCTAAATAAACTACCTGCCTTTAGCTTGCGCATGTGATGATTTTACAACGCACTTGCATCCCACACGGTAAAGCCAGTAGCCCTACCTTTGCTCGCGCTTGCGCAGTCATGGTGATTTTACAACGCACTTGCATCGCACATGGTTGAGCCAGTACCTCCACCTTTGCTCGCGCTTGCACAGCCATGGTTATTCACATCGCACTTGCATCGCACACGGTTAAGACATTATTCCCATATCCGTTGAGCGTCATCAAAGTCTTTGCAGCAAACAAACATTAGAGAGGGTCAGAAGACAACCACACCAGCATGTGGCCCAAATATACATGAGTGAAAAGGATGGTATGTGATGTTCAAAATTCCAATGCACAACTTTGACCGCGTGGGCCCACGGTTGGGCGCATCATTGAAGATCGATGAGAGGGGCCAGAAGTCAAGAACCACATGGAAGTGGCCAAATATATGTAGGATTATAGGGTGTGATGTTTAAACTTTAAATACACAATGCAAAACTTTGGTGGCACCTGCCTCGCCAACCCGAAAGCACCCTTGGATATATCTATAATGACATAATGTCGTAGCTAGCTTGGGTGCTTGACCCACCTCCCACTTCGTGTCAGCGGGGCAGATGCACGTAATGATACTTTGGTCATACATCCATGTCGCCATGACCTACCATAAGATGGACTAGTGAATCTATCGTTTGGTCAAACGACAACTTTTGTTGTCAATAAACCGCTTGGGCCAATAGATTGAACCATCATAGAAAATTGCACGAGAGGGACCACAAAATCAGCACCTCTTGCATGTGGCCCAAAATGATGTACGTTGGAAGGGGTGATGTGTGTTTTCAATATAGTATTATGTACAATTTAGATGTGGTGCCGGCCTCAAGATATAGACAACAACCATGAATGCCAGGTAGTTAAGGATGAGATATGCAGGGTACGGTGTAGGTCGAACCCAGCAATCCGAGCCTGTGGGAGGGAATCCTGACAACGCATGAGCTTGAGCTTTGTTTGAACGACATGTGACGGTAACTGGCCCTAACACGAACTAGGAGGAATCCATTCAAGGCCAACACATACTATCGTGGATTCGTCACGGCAGATGTCCTAGTGTGAGGACTTTAGTCGTGAGGCCAACACATCTATGTAGTAGCTTGAGAGGGGTTGAGTGGCACGAGAGACACGTGGTTTTTTACCCAGGTTCGGCCCCACACGGTGGAGGTAAGATCCTACATCCTTCTTCATTGATATTGATCATGGTGCTCACGCTTACAAGGGTGCTCTTTGGCTACCTCTCTCTCGAGAGCTATTGACTTGTCTATCTTGACTTGTCCCTCTCAGGGTGCCCTGTCCCTCCTTATATAAGTTGGAGGGGCGGGTTACATGTGGATTCCTAGTAGGGTTAGGACTACTCTATTACAAGTGGAATTCTAGTCTTGCTTCCTTTGTAAGGGAATACTCATTATTCCTTTCCTCTTAAGCCGGCCTACTAGGCCTTGGGCCTTGTCGTCCATCTGTCCCGCCGTTGGGGTCATTAATGTGTCGCCAGACCAGTGAGCCGGATCTTGTCGGGCGGGTTACCAATGAAATGCCAAGTCCCAGCTGGGTCATATATCCGGCCGGGTCATACCGCGGAGTATATCCCCGACATTAGCCCCCAGTTTAATTTGGATTTATCCATGTTAAATTGGTCCTACAAAATAAACACAAGAACAAATTTGGCAGGTTGTGCTCCGGGTTACAAAAATTCCTAAACCAGCACTTGGTCATCCTTAAGTACTTGTCATTTCCTGCTTGATACGTGTCCATGATCTCATAGCAAATGTCCTTTAGCAGATATGTTCAAACTTTGCCAATGCAAAAAATCCAGGTACTTCTTCTGAAAGTCCGGGTCAATAGGTCAGCTTAAAAATCAATTTGCTCACATTGGTTTCTTGCAGAATAATATTATAAAGAATAATCCATTTGATTCGGCTTCCAATGCTCTAGTTTGACAAAAAATATTGGTCTTGAATTACTTATCTGATTTTCAGCCGGCTTGAAGATGTAGATCTTGCCGATTGATGATTGCAAAAATTGCCCGGTTATAAAACAAATGACACTGGGTCACGATTGTTGCTGATGTCGGGTCAATCTTAAGGCGACTTGGTGCTCGCTTTTGTTAATGTAGCTTTCCAATCATCGAGTCGGCTTTCTAAAGCTTTCTATGAATAGCTTAGAGGAAATAAACTTTGCAAATTTCTCCAATAATAATATAATACCTAGTTTGCTCAAAACTGAAAATTTGAAGATGTAGCCCCCAAGGGCGGATTCATCACTATGTGATGGGTCGGGTCTTTAATGAGGCGAGTTAAAATGACTTTGCATTAGCCGCCAAGTGCCATGGTGCATGCTTGCAGTGACATGGGACTTGCATACTTGATTTGAATAATTTAGCCCCCAAGTGTCGGGTCGTATGCCTGCAGCAACTCGGGACTATTCCTTCCATTATAAAATAAAACCATATCCATTGTCCGAATGATGTTGCTGAAAGCCCTCCATATCAATATTGAACCATGCACTTTGTTGTAAGCTGGTATTTTTGGATGAGAAAATAATAGCTATTATTCTGAAGGAGCTTTGAAAACCTCAATCATAATACTGGTTATTGATAACCATAATAAAAATCCAGCCATGCTGGCTATTAGAGATTTGAATAATATAACCCGGTTGGAAAACTTCCATCATTCAATACTGGTTATAACCCAGTTGAAAATCCAGCCATGTTGGTTATTAAGATTTGAATAATATAATCTGGTATGAAAATAATCACAAGATATTGTCTGTTGACAAGTAAATCCAGAGTTAAATACTCAGTGGCTCTTGGCCGATGGCGACTTAATGCGCATTCATTGTAATCCCGGATTTTTGTAACCCGGTAGCTTATAGCCTTTGTAAAAAACAAGAACTGATAACCCTTTGAAACACCAATCTTAATCTTTGATGATGGGCTTGAACTTAATCCTTTATGTAAGTCATAGCTCTGCATGTCCTGCACAAAGCTAAAACAACATATGCCCTGGCGAGTTAAAGACAAAGGCCAGGGCGTTACCAAACCACAAATATTCATATAATTATTGAAATACATACCAGTAGATTGAAACTATGGCGACATGTTGATAATTAATATCCGTAGCTAACCCGGAGTCATGAAATATCATGATTTTGATTGCTCAAGGCAAAAATATCCTGGCGACTTCGAGTCCGCTATCAGGGCGGGTTACCAAACCAAATATGCTAAATTAGGAGTCATATACTCAAGGCTGGATGGCCTGAATTGTACCAAGCGCACTTGGGCAGAAAAATTCTTCAAGGGATACAAATCCAAAATATTCAGTGGAAAAGAAATTCAGAAAAATTCAAGTGCTTTCATAGGCCGCACAGCCTTAAAATTCAAGTGCTTTCATGGGCCGCACAGCCTAAAAAACCCAAGTGCTTTCATCGGCCGCAGAGCCTACAGTTATCTTGGCTCACTGTAAGCCGACCCTCACATGACAAACCGCCGTTTTATCCTTAACGAGTTCAGGGTCTTAAAAAAGATTGACTCTTAAGAGTACATCGGGTTATTCAGGATTACCTAGTGGAGTAGCATCATGCAAACAGGCAGGACAAACTCGGGATTCGGCGTCCACGCCCGGTCAAGAGGGTAAGAAAGCTAAACCCGGTTGGTTGGAAGCCCCCATGTGACCTTGTGAACAAATAATAAAGACTCAGATGCTTAGAAATGAAACTATAGAGGCCCTGAATTATCAGGGATGCCGGCTTTATAAAGTTCATTATAATTAGATAAGCCCATAAGGCAGGATACCCATGTTTGAACCATGCTTCATGGCAGTAAGTTCTCATTGGCAACCTTTAATTTTTCTGAGAGTCTCGAACATGCGAGAGATGATTTCCTCTTGAACCGTATGTTGTGCCGAATATTGAGAGCTCAAAACATTGTGGGAGAGAGATTTCCCTTGAGCCGGATATTGAACTAGAATCTTTTCTTATAACCCGGAACTCTTTCTTTTGAGCCGGAACTTTCACATTGCTCGACACTGTTTAAGACGGTAATTGTGTGACAGCCTTCTGAAGTTTCACCAATGTGGCAGTAGCCTTTGGGACCGGGTTCTTTTCTCTCCAATGACCCAGGGTTTGTTGAATCTGGAAACATTTGCTAAGTCATGTCATCGTAGCCCCCGAGTCTTAATACGACTCGAGGATTTGTCTTGAGATTCTCCATACTTGACCGTGATATAAACCGGCATATAGTTGAACAGCGGAACGCTAAAATTTATATAAACCAGAAGCTTGAGTTGATGATCCTCACAATACTTGTTATATACTCCCGGTATGAGTCATTCAACAAACTCAGTGACATGACGGTCACTTTTGCAGTCGACAACTTGTCCTGCACTAAAGAATTTGCAAGCAAGAGTAATTTCTCTATTAAAGAATAAAACATATCAATAGAAATTGATTGGACATAATTCACCTAATTTATCCGGACGGTAGATGGTCCGTTCCGTGAACAACTTCGAATACTTGCAATGGCAATTTAAACACTCTCCCTTGCACAGCTAGTGGAAACACGGTGGCTCGGAACGACAAAGATTGGGGTGGCTCAATACAAGGTCATAGTGACGACAGCGGAAGCGGCGGCTTAGAGCACGACCCTGGTGGAGACTGGAACTGGGCGGCTCAGCACGGACCCTCCAGGTCATCATCATTTTTTAAGAGGCATGAGGCCTATCTCGGTATCTAGCGGGTCAAACTCCTCCTCATTTTTTTATTCCAGCCGACTTGCTCCATCATTGCACACCGGAACCTCATATCGATGTTTCTAAAAGTATGTCTCTGTTGCAGGCAGTGATTGAAGATCAAAAAATCTGATGTATAGCCTTCTCAGGTCACCTTTCTTGTTTTTGTTCCGCCTGCAACCAAGTGATTCTCTAGGGTTCCTTTGGAGCGGATGTAGCAATGGTTTATCAATAGTACCAACTTGTACTTGACCGTGATATCTTTTGCGCGAGCAGTGGCAGGAGTGTTTGATGCAAATTTTCTCTGCCCCATTGTTGTCTTTGTCTTCACATGCATGTGTTGCAGACTGAAAAATAGCGACGTGGTGAAAACGCAGACCACGGCCTCGGGACTGGTCCTGGTGCTGATCAGGCATGGCTTTGACCACAACAGCGCACAGCTGACCCCCTTTTTTTTAAAATACTAACGCCCACATGTGTGGGCGTTTGCATCTCGCCCAAACGCATGGATCAACGTCCATTTGTGTTTGCACGAATCTTGGCATGTTTGCTACCTCTTGAGCACTGCGTTGGTTTTCCCTTGAAGAGGAAAGGGTGATGCAGCAAAGTAGCGTAAGTATTTCCCTCAGTTTTTGAGAACCAATGTATCAATCCAGTAGGAGGCCACGCACGAGTCCCTCGCACCTACACAAACAAATAAATCCTCGCAACCAACGCGATAAGGGGTTGTCAATCCCTACATGGTCACTTACGAGAGAGAGATCTGATAGATATGATAGGATAATATTTTTGGTATTTTTACGATAAAGATGCAAAGTAAAGAAAGTAAAATAAAAACGGCGCCAAAAATAGCTTGTTGTCGGAAGATTAATATGATGGAAAATAGACCCGGGGGCCATAGGTTTCACTAGTGGCTTCTCTCAAGAGCATAAGTATTTACGGTGGGTGAACAAATTATTGTTGAGCAATTGACAGAATTGAGCATAGTTATGAGAATATCTAGGTATGATCATGTATATAGGCATCACGTCCGAGACAAGTAGACCGACTCCTGCCTGCATCTACTACTATTACTCCACACATCGACCGCTATCCAGCATGCATCTAGAGTATTAAGTTCATAAGAACAGAGTAACGCTTTAAACAAGATGACATGATGTAGAGGGATAAACTCATGCAATATGATATAAACCCCATCTTGTTATCCTCGATGGCAAAAATACAATACGTGCCTTGCTGCCCCTACTGTCACGGGGAAAGGACACCGCAAGATTGAACCCAAAGCTAAGCACTTCTCCCATTGCAAGAAAGATCAATCTAGTAGGCCAAACCAAACTAATAATTCGAAGGGACTTGCAAAGATAACCAATCATACATAAAAGAATTCGGAAGATTCAAATATTGTTCATAGATAAACTTGATCATAAACCCACAATTCATCGGTCTCAACAAACACACCGCAAAAGAAGATTACATTGAATAGATCTCCACAAGAGAGGGGGAGAACATTGTATTGAGATCCAAAAAGAGAGAAGAAGCCATCTAGCTAATAACTATGGACCCGAAGGTCTGAGGTAAACTACTCACACTTCATCCGAGAGGCTATGGTGTTGATGTAGAAGCCCTCCGTGATCGATGCCCCCTCCGGCGGAGCTCCGGAACAGGCCCCAAGATGGGATCTCACGTGTACAGAAGGTTGCGGCAGTGGAATTAGGTTTTTGGCTCCGTATCTGGTAGTTTGGGGTACGTAGGTATATATAGGAGGAAGGAGTATGTTGGTGGAGCAACGTGGGGCCCACGACGGTGAAGGGCGCGCCTGGGGGGGTGTAGGCGCGCCCCCTACCTCGTGGCTTCCTGGTTGAAGTCTTGACGTAGGGTCCAAGTCCTCTGGATCACGTTCGTTCCGAAAATCACGTTCCCGAAGGTTTCATTCCGTTTCGACTCCGTTTGATATTCTTTTTCTACGAAACTCTGAAATAGGCAGAAAACGGCAATTCTGGGCGGGCCTCCGGTTAATAGGTTAGTCCCAAAAATAATATAAAAGTGTATAATAAAGTCCAATAATGTCCAAAATAGAATATAATATAGCATGGAACAGTAAAAAATTATAGATACGTTGGAGACATATCAAGCATCCCCAAGCTTAATTCCTGCTCGTCCTCGAGTAGGTAAATGATAAAAACAGAATTTTTGATGTGGAATGCTACTAGGCATAATTTCAATGTAATTCTTCTTAATTGTGGTATGAATATTCAGATCCGAAAGATTCAAGATAAAAGTTCAATATTGACATAAAAATAATAATACTTCAAGCATACTAACTAAGAAATTATGTCCTCTCAAAATTACATGGCCAAAGAAAGTTCATCCCTACAAAATCATATAGTTTAGTCATGCTCCATTTTTGTCACACAAGAATGCTCTCATCATGCACAACCTCGATGACAAGCCAAGCAATTGTTTCATACTTTAGTAATCTCAAACCTTTTCAACCTTCACACAATACATGAGCGTGAGCCATGGATATAGCACTATGGGTGGAATAGAATATAATGATGGGGGTTATGTGGAGAAGACAAAAGGGAGAAAGTCTCACATCAACGAGGCTAATCAATGAGCTATGGAGATGCCCCTCGATTGATGTTAATGCAAGGAGTAGGGATTGCCATGCAACGGATGCACTAGAGCTATAAATATATGAAAGCTCAACAAAAGAAACTAAGTGGGTGTGCATCCAACTTGCTTGCTCATGAAGACCTATGGAACTTTAGGAGGCCCATTGTTGGAATATACAAGCCAAGTTCTATAATGAAAAGTTCCCACTAGTATATGAAAGTGACAAAACAAGAGACTCTCTATCATGAAGATTATGGTGCTACTTTGAAGCACAAGTGTGAAAAAGGATAGTAGCATTGTCCCTTCTCTCTTTTTCTCTCATTTTTTGGGCCTTCTTTTTTTTTTATGGCCTTTCTCTCTTTTTTTATTTTCCTCACTTGGGACAATGCTCTAGAAAATGATGATCATCACACTTCTATTTATTTAACCCTCAATGATTACAACTCAATACTAGAACAAGGTATGACTCTATATGAATGCCTCCGGGGGTGTACCGGGATATGTAATGAACAAAGAGTGACATGTATGAAAGAATTATGAATGGTGGCTTTTCCACAAATACTATGTCAACTACATGATCATGCTAAGCAATATGACAATGATGAACGTGTCATGATAAACGGAACGGTGGAAGTTGCATGGCAATATATCTTGGAATGGCTATGGAAATGCCATAATAGGTAGGTATGGTGGCTGTTTTGCGGAAGATATAAGGAGGTTTATGTGTGAATGAGTGTATCATATCACGGGGTTTCGATGCACGGGCAAAGTTTGCACCAACTCTCAATGTGAGAAAGGGCAATGCACGGTCCGAAGAGGCTAGCAATGACGGAAGGGTGAGAGTGCGTATAATCCATGGACTCAACATTAGTCATAAAGAACTCAGATACTTATTGCAAAAATCTACAAGTCATCAAAAACCAAGCACTACGTGCATGCTCCTAGGTGGATAGATTGGTAAGAAAAGACCATCGCTCGTCCCCGACCGCCACTCATAAGGAGGACAATCAAAGAACACCTCATCTTTCAAATTTGTTACATAACGTTTACCATACGTGCATCCTACAGGACTTGCAAACTTCAACACAAGTATTTCTCAAATTCACAACTACCCAGCTAGCACAACTTTTATATCACTACCTCCATGTCTCAAAACAATCATCAAGGATCAATCTTCTCTTAGTATTCAACACACTCATAAGAAAGTTTTTACTAGTCTTGAATACCTAGCATGTTAGGATTATTTAAGCAAATTACCATGCTATTTAAGACTCTCAAAATAATCTAAGTGAAGCATGAGATATCAATAGTTTATAGAAAACAAAAGTTACCACCGTGCTCTAGAAGATATAAGTGAAGTACTAGAGCAAAACTATATAACTCAAAAGATATAAGTGAAGCACATAGAGTATTCTAATAATTTCCGAATCATGTGTGTCTCTCTCAAAAGGAGTGTACAGCAAGGATGATTGTGGTAAACTAAAAAGCAAAGACTCAAATCATACAAGACGCTCCAAGCAAAACACATATCATGTAGTGAATAAAAATATAGCTCCAAGTAAAGTTACCGATGGAAGTAGACGAAAGAGGGGATGCCTTCCGGGGCATCCCCAAGCTTTGGCTTTTAGGTGTCCTTAGTTTATCTTGGGGGTTCCATGGGCATCCCCAATATTAGGCTCTTGCCACTCCTTGTTCCATAATCTATCAAATCTTTCACCCAAAACTTGAAAACTTCACAACACAAAACTCAGCAGAAAATCTCGTAAGCTCCGTTAGCGAAAGAAAACAAAAGACCACTTCAAGGTACTGTAATGAACTCATTTTTTACTTATATTGGTGTTAAACCTAATGTATTCCAACTTCTCAATGGTTTATAAACTATTTTACTAGCCATAGATTCATCAAAATAAGCAAACAACACACGAAAAACAGAATCTGTCAAAAACAGAACAGTCTGTAGTAATCTGTAACTAACGCAAACTTCTGGAGCTCCACAAATTCAGCCAAAATAGGACGTCCTATAAAATTTGTTTATTGATCAGCAGCAACTGGAATCAATATTTTATCACGTTCTGGTGATTTTTAACAATTATTTTCGTGAACAGAAAGTTTCTGGAATTTTCTGCTGGATCAAATAACTATCATCCAAGAAGATCCTATAGGTTAAACTTGGCACAAACACTAAGTAAAACATAAAAACACATCTAACCAGGGGCTAGATCAAAAATTTATTCCTAAACATAAGCAAAAATCAAAAAACTAAAAATAAAATTGGGTTGTCTCCCAACAAGCGCTATCGTTTAACGCCCCTAGCTAGGCATAAAAGCCAGGATAGATCTAGGTATTGCCATCTTTGGTAGGCAATCCATAAGTGGCTCTCATAATAGATTCATATGGTAATTTTATTTTCTTTCTAGGGAAGTGTTCCATGCCTTTATTTAATGGAAATTGGAATCTAATATTCCCTTCCTTCATATCAATAATTGCACCAATCGTTGAAAGGATAGGTCTACCAAGAATAATAGGACATGAAGGATTGCAATCTATGTCAAGAACAATAAAGTCTACGGGCACATAGTTCCTATTTGCAACAATAAGAACATCATTAATTCTTCCCATAGGTTTCTTAATGGTGGAATCCGCAAGGTGCAAGTTTAAAGAGCAATCGTCAAAATCACGGAAACCTAGCAAATCGCACAAAGTCTTTGGAATCGTGGAAACACTAGCACCCAAATCACACAAAGCATAGCATTCATGATCTTTAATTTTAATTTTAATAGTAGGTTCCCACTCATCATAGAGTTTTTTAGGGATAGAAACTTCCAACTCAAGTTTTTCTTCATAAGATTGCATCAAAGCATCAACGATATGTTTGGTAAAAGCTTTATTTTGACTATAAGCATGAGGAGAATTTAGCACGGATTTCAACAAGGAAATACAATCTATCAATGAGCAATTATCATAATTAAATTCCTTGAAATACAAAATAGTGGGTTCATTAATATCTAAAGTTTTGTTCTTTTCAATCCCACTTTTATGAAATTTAGCATCAAGATCTAAAAACACCGAATTTCTGGAACACCTTCTAGGTAAAGGTGGATCATATTCAGTCCCATCATTATCAAGATTCATATTGCAAAACAAAGATTTAATAGGGGACACATCAATAACTCTTAGATCTTCATTTTTGCTTTCATAAACACTAGAAGAACACGCTTTCACAAAACAATCTTTCTTAGCACGCATCCTAGCGGTTCTTTCTTTGCACTCATCAATGGAAATTCTCATGGTTTCGAGAGACTCATTGATATCATGCTTAGGAGGAATAGATCTAAGTTTCAAAGAATGAACATCAAGAGAAATTCTATCAACGTTCCTAGCCAATTCATCAACTTTAAGTAATTTTTCTTCAAGCAAAGCATTGAAATTCTTTTGTGAATTCATAAATTCTTTAACACTAGTCTCAAATTCAGAGGGCATCTTTTTAAATTTCCATAAGAATTGTTGTAGGAACTACCATAATTATTACAGGAATTACTAGGATAAGGCCTAGGATTAAAGTTTCCTCTATACGCGTTGTTACCAAAATTATTCCTACCAACAAAATTCACATCCATAGATTCATTATTATTCTCAATCAAAGTAGACAAAGGCATGTCATTAGGATCAGAAGAAACACTTTTACTAGCAAATAATTTCATAAGTTCATCCATCTTTCCACTCAAAACATTAATTTCTTCTATCGCATGCACTTTTTTATTAGTAGATCTTTCTGTGTGGCATTGAGAATAATTAACCATAATATTATTTAGGAGTTTAATAGCTTCTCCTAAAATGATTTCCATAAAAGTGCCTCCCGTGGCCGAATCTAAAAGATTTCTAGAAGCAAAATTCAATCCGGCATAAAAATTTTGTATGATCATCCATAAATTCAAACCATGAGTAGGGCAATTACGTATCATTAATTTCATCCTCTCCCAAGCTTGTGCAACATGTTCATGATCAAGTTGCTTAAAATTCATAATATCGTTTCTAAGAGAGATGATCTTAAAGGGAGGAAAATACTTAGAGATAAAAGCATCTTTGCACTTATTCCAAGAATCAATACTATTTTTAGGCAAAGACGAAAACCAAACTTTAGCACGATCTAAAAGCGAAAAGGGAAATAGCTTCAATTTAACAATATCATTATCCACATCTTTCTTCTTTTGCATATCACACAAATCAATGAAGCTATTTAGATGGGTAGCGGCATCTTCACTAGGAAGGCCGGCAAATTGATCTTTCATGACAGGATTCAACAAAGCAGTATTGATTTCACAAGATTCAGTATCGGTAAGAGGAGCAATCGGAGTGCTCAGGAAATCATTGTTGTTGGTATTGGTGAAGTCACACAATTTAGTATTATCTTGAGCCATTGTGACAAGCAAGCAATCCAACACACAAGCAAACAAGAGACGGGCAAAAAGAGGCAAACGGAAAAGACAGGGCGAATAAAACGGCAAGGGTGAAGTGGGGGAGAGGAAAACGAGAGGCAAATGGCAAATACTATAATGCGGGAAAGAAGGGTTTGTGATGGGTACTTGGTATGTTGACTTTTGCGTAGACTCCCCGGCAACCTCTTGAGCACTGCGTTGGTTTTCCCTTGAAGAGGAAAGGCTGATGTAGCAAAGTAGCGTAAGTATTTCCCTCAGTTTTTGAGAACCAAGGTATCAATCCAGTAGGAGGCCACGCACGAGTCCCTTGCACCTACACAAAAAAATAAATCCTCGCAACCAACACGATAAGGGGTTGTCAATCCTTACACGGTCACTTACGAGAGTGAGATCTGATAGATATGATAGGATAATATTTTTGGTATTTTTATGATAAAGATGCAAAGTAAAGAAAGTAAAATAAAAACGGCGCCAGAAATAGCTTGTTGTCGGAAGATTAATATGATGGAAAATAGACCCAGGGGCCATAAGTTTCACTTGTGGCTTCTCTCTAGAGCATAAGTATTTACGGTGGGTAAACAAATTACTGTTGAGCAATTGACAGAATTGAGCATAGTTATGAGAATATCTAGGTATGATCTTGTATATAGGCATCACGTCCGAGACAAGTAGACCGACTCCTGCCTGCATCTACTACTAATACTCCATACATCGACCGCTATCCAGCATGCATCTAGAGTATTAAGTTCATAAGAACAGAGTAACGCTTTAAGCAAGATGGCATGATGTAGAGGGATAAACTCATGCAATATGATATAAACCCCATCTTGTTATCCTCGATGGCAAAAATACAATACGTGCCTTGCTGCCCTACTGTCACTGGGAAAGGACAACGCAAGATTGAACCCAAAGCTAAGCACTTCTCCCATTGCAATAAAGATCAATCTAGTAGGCCAAACCAAACTAATAATTCGAAGAGACTTGCAAAGATAACCAATCATACATAAAAGAATTCAGAAGATTCAAATATTGTTCATAGATAAACTTGATCATAAACCCACAATTCATCGGTCTCAACAAACACACCACAAAAGAAGATTACATCGAATAGATATCCACAAGAGAGGGGGAGAACATTGTATTGAGATCCAAAAAGAAAGAAGAAGCCATCTAGCTAATAACTATGGACCCGAAGGTCTGAGGTAAACTACTCACACTTCATCGAAGAGGCTATGGTGTTGATGTAGAAGCCCTCCGTGATCGATGCCCCCTCCGGCGGAGCTCCGGAACAAGCCCCAAGATGGGATCTCACGGGTACAGAAGGTTGCGGCGGTGGAATTAGGTTTTTGGCTCCGTATCTGGTAGTTTGGTGGTACGTAGGTATATATAGGAGGAAGGAGTACGTCGGTGGAGCAACGTGTGGCCCACGAGGGTGGAGGGCGTGCCTTGGGGGGGGGGGGGTAGGCGCGCCCCCCTACGTCGTGACTTCCTGGTTGAAGTCTTGACGTAGGGTCCAAGTCCTCTGGATCACGTTCGTTCCAAAAATCACGGTCCCGAAGGTTTCATTTCGTTTGGACTCTTTTTGATATTCTTTTTCTGCGAAACTCTGAAATAGGCAAAAAAACAGCAATTCTGGGCTGGGCCTCCGGTCAATAGGTTAGTCCCAAAAATAATATAAAAGTGTATAATAAAGTCCAATAATGTCAAAACAGAACATAATATAGCATGGAACAATAAAAAATTATAGATACGTTGGAGATGTATCAATGTTTTGCCAGATTTTTATGCCACGTAGGACTGGGCTGGTGTGTGGGCATTCATCCAGTCGCCTACATGTCCGTTTCACCACGCGGAGGGGCTGGTGCGTGGGCGTTTAGCAGTTCGCCCACACGCCAGTTTTCACGCACGTAGAGGGGCTGGTGTGGGGCGTTTATCAGTTCGCCCACACACCCGTCTCCTGTCCCACACCAAGAGCTGTTAGTTGCCATGTGTTTTGCAGGGTACATGGCAACTGCCCTAGCGTGCTTGTAAGCAGATGGCAACTCTCTCTTTACCCGAGTTTCCATGAGTTTTGCACGGTACATGACAACTGCCCTAGCGTGCTTGTAAGCAGATGGCAACTCTCTCGTTACCCGAACATGTTTTTTGGCCATGCCTTTTTTGTAGTGCTACATGGCAACTGCCTAGTATTAGTAGGTGGCAACTCCTAAAGTTTTCAAATCATGGCAACTGTAGTAGACCACACCATACATGGCAACATCTGTAGTTGTCCAAAAATTGCATTTGGCACTTGACCTGAGATGGCAACTATAGTTGAGCAACCATGGCAACTGTAGTTGTCAGACATGGCAATTGTAGTTCAGCAACATGACAACTACAGTTAAACGAACATGGAAGAGGGTCCGGACCATGGCTACTGCGGGGACGTGTGCTGACTATCACGTGAAGCGTGCGTGACCATGAGTATAGGCGTGTGGGCGTTATCTATTTTGCCCACACGTAGGTGTGTGGGAGGGACCGCGAGGCAAAAGACCGGGCATGTGGGCACTACTTGTTTTGCCCACACGTAGACGTGTGGACTAGTTCTTTAGATACCACACGAAACGTGTGGCCAAACCCCTTAACGCCCGCACGTATGGGCGTTATCAGGACCTTTTTTTAATATGTTGACTCGCACGCTTCGGCCATATTTCCTCTGCTGTGTGAGAAACGGAGTAGTAGTAATACTGCTTGGCCTCGGTTGGTCAGGTGAAAACACGGCAGAGGCAGCAGGACCGACTTGGAGGCAGGGCCACCCGGCGAAGGCAGCTTGATGACGGCGCGAGGTGTGGTGAAGGGCAGCAGGTAACGGCGGCTTGCGGAGCCGGCGGGTGCGAGGCAAGGAAGCCGAGGTGGCTTGTGGCGCGGCCGTGACCACAACAGAGGCGACCCGACGATGCGGCGCGGCAGCCATGGAGGCGAGGGTTGCAGTTGCGGCTTGAAGGCGGCTTGCGGCGCTGCCGGCTGGAGGCGACTCAGGGCAGCAGCGGCGCACAACAGGAGGCGGGGACAACGCGATGGGCGGCTCATCGGAGGAGCGACGCGAGGCCATGGCGGCTTGGAGGCGCGAACCCGCAACGGCGGAGGAGCAAACCGTCCCCAAGGAAAGGCAGGCCCGACTTAGAGCGGCTTCGGGGTGGCTTGACACAGAGTAGTGAGCCCGCAACGGAGGTGTGTCGGTGAAGCACAACCACGGCGGCGGCTCGACACAAAGACGGGGCCGGTCAAGGCGTGGGCAGCTCGACAAGGGACCACGGTGGCGGCTCACAGTGGGCATGATGCCTGAGCGGCTGCTTGAGGTGGCAGAAAATCCAGTGAAGAGGGGTGGCTCATGGACAAGGCCGCAACCACTTGGAGCAAAGATGAAGACCAGGCAAGGTCACAGCCACAGCGGAGCTCGGCGGCTTAAAGGTGGCGACTTGGTGATGGTCCAGCAGCGGTCGGCAGCTCGAGGACGAAACCGAGGCAGAGAATGGAGGAGACAGGCTGGCTTAACAACGGTGGAGATCCAAAACAATGGAGGCGGCTCATCAGCAGCGTGGTCGAGGTAAACCACGGTGGCAGCGGCCGCTCACGTCCGAGGCGAGGCCGGCGAGGTGCGGAGCGGCTCATCAACAGCGTAGGCGAGGCCGTGGCGACCATGAGGCCGCCTTTTTCATGTGTGTGGCACTGCTGATTTGCCCTCGCAGCTCGTGTCTCCTCGTATAACCTGCTTCCTCATGTGTACGTACAGTTATCGAAGATAACAATTCAGAAAACTGAATTACTCCCGTGTGAAGTACAGACCCTGTTGGTCCTTTGTATGACAAAGTGGAGCAGTAGTAGATACGGTTAATGGATGCTCCATGACTTGGAATTAGCATTAGCAGTAGTGACAAACACATCAGGACTGGCGCGACGGTGAAAACATGCTGCAACAAGAAAACACGGTCTTGACGATTTGCGATTTGACCTTTCCCCAATCGCACAACACACTGCAAAAGTTTCTCTTTGTACCCTGTCGGTCTTTGGGACTTGATCTTGCACTGATCGATCTTGAACACGTCTTCAACTTGCCGTGGCGGCGGTGCACCCGACGCAATCTTAATGTTCTTGAACTCAAACCACGTATGCCAACTGAAAAGTTAATCATAATTCCAAGTAAAAATCCATGAATTTTCCGGCACTACCCAAAAGTGTCTCTTGTTGGGTTATCCTGTGCGATTGTTCCATGCCGGCTCTACTTCATCTGTCTAATTACGAGCTTCTCAATCCCTGAAGAGAGATCCCTCCAATAACTCAACACCACCGTGTGTGGCCCCACGGTAGGCACCAACTGTCGTGGATTCGTCACGACAGAAGTCCTAGTGTGAGGACTTTAGTCGTGAGGCCAACACATCTACGTAGTAGCTCGAGAGGGGTTGAGTGGAACGAGAGATGCGAGGTTTTTTACCCAGGTTTGGCCCCTCGCGGTGGAGGTAAAAGCCTACATCCTGCTTTATTGATATTGATCATGGTGCTCATGATTACAAGGGTGCTCTTTGGCTACCTCTCTCTCGAGAGCTATTGACTTGTCTATCTAAACTTGTCCCTCTTGCCGTGCCCTATCCCTCCTTATATAAGGTGGAGGGGCGGGTTACATGTGGAGTCCTTGTAGGATTAGGACTACTCTATTGCAAGTGGAATTCTAGTATTGCTTCCTTTGTAAAGGAATACTCCTTATGCCTTTCCTCTTATGCCGGCCTACTGGGCTTTGGGCCTTGTCATCCATCTGTCCCGCCGTCGGGGTCATTAGTGAGTCACCAGACCAGTGAGTCGCATGTCGTCAGGCGGGTTAGCGATGAAACGCCAAGTCCCAGCCGGGTCATAATTTCGGCCGGGTCATACCGCGGGGTATATCCCCGACACATACCCCTCACTATCGATCAAAGGGATGATATATATACACTCGGGGAGCCCACAGATATGCATGTCGTCACAAAAAACCGCACAAGGGAGACATGGTTGATCAGAAGACCCCGTATACACTGCTTGCGCCCCAAAAATATGCATGGGTACGGTGGTGTGTGATGTGTTTAAATCCCGAATGCACAACTTCGATGGGCCACCAACTATATTACAAACTAAACACCGTACCCGACCCCAAGCCTATTTCAAGACGTGCGCTGTCGGTTTCCCATCTTTGAGGCGGGGGGGGGGGGGGGGGGGGGGGGGGTGTAGTCCAACGCATGCGCTCAAACTTTATTTGGTCTAACATGGCACACATAGCAATAGGACACCATCATGGTCAAACCCTTCTTGTATGTTGGCTCAAAGGGATAGATTGTGTGGGCCACCTCATTATTGGTCAAGGATAATATATATACCTTAGGGAGCCCACAGATACGTGCGGCGTCTATAAACCGCACAAAGGAGACATGCTCGCTCAGAACACCCGACCCCTATACCCTACGCGCGACCTGAAAAATGTATGGGTCTGGTGTGTGATTTGTTCAAATCCCGAAAGCACAAGTTCGATGGGGCACCTACTACATCAGTAACATTACAAATGGAACATCGTACCCCCCCCCCCCCGCAGCCAGGTTAAAGACGTACGATGTCCGAACGCAACTTCGAGGCAGATGGGGGTGGGGGGAGGGCCGGGTGCCGCCCAACGCATGTGCTGGAAGTTGATTTGCTCTAACATAGCACACGAAGCAAAGTGTAAACCCTTCTCGTGCGTTGAGTCAAAGGGATAATTTGTGTGGGCCTACAAATGTCGATCATTCTTTGATTTTTGAGAATAAAAAATAACCAATAAAAACATAGTCTACAAATTAGCAAAACAAGGATCCCGAGGTTTATATAATCGCCATGACAGGTCACTATGGATTCAATCTCTTTTGATTTTTTAGAAAAAAAAATAACCAATAAAAACATAGTCTACAAATTAGCAAAACAAGGATCGCAAGGTTTATATAATCGCCATGACAGGTCACTATAGAGACATTTATCTCTATAATGACCGTGTCATAGCGTTAAAATGAAGCTTGAGATATGCAAATTCCCACCGGGTCACCCATCCTTAGACTACACGAGCCCGAGCACACTTAACTTCTATGTTCTATTCGACTAGGCTAGCGGATGGGAAGCTACCCCTTGCTAATAGGAATTGCCTCCTTGCCTTTAAGGCATTTCACGCTGGTCACCCTATGTGACCTACTCCCTCCTATTACACACATTTGTGATTTTCGAAACTGTGTGCGATATTTACATGGACGGTGTGTCACCGCCTAGCCTTCAATGAGAACTGACACTGGCAGCGGGAAAACGATGGGAGAAGAGGCGGGAAACCGATGAGAGGAGTGGCAGGAAACGGTAGCGCGTTTGGATATATAACAATATTAATATAAAAAACTTAGTAGAGAAGGAAGCGTGAGCTAGCACAACGCATGCTCATAGTTCTTACCCATATACTGTATGTGCTATCGAAAGGGATGATGATTGCCGTTCGATCTGAGAGCATCCAACGGTGCAGACGTACGCTCCATGGGTTTTGGGTTCTGGCTAATCAGAACACACGACTCAGATCGCGGTCATAGCAGGGGGGATCGGCAACGGTTTGGTAGGCACACGGCTTTCGTGAGTGAACCGTGTGCTATTTGAAAACATTTTGTGAGAAGTCTCTGTTTTTAAATCCCGTAAATCCAGAACTCACCCGAAAATCGTGAAACTTGGGATGTTGTCACGAGATGGCACATATATGTCGAGGATTTTTTTTCCATTTTGGCGCAAGTTTTATTACAAGCCTCTTATAAACCGGAGCTTCTCTCAAAGAAGCCTCATGGTTCCGATAAGGAAACGTGTCCCCCTTGTGGGCTAAACGATAATCACGGCCTTTGTTCACCTTGTATTTTCTTCTACGGGCAACATGGAACGACAGGATTTCTGTGATGAAATTTAAACTTATTCAGGGTTCGTTTGGCCTTTTTATAAACTAATTGAGTTTCCTAGGCATTTAATATCCACAATTCAAATCTGAACTACAAATACATGCTCCAGTTCACCAAAATGGCTAGAAAAATTATACATGTCTCTGGAATGGGAATGAATTACAACCGTACCGTTGTCCTCGCTCATCCTCAAACATTTGAAATCTCAGTTTTTATATCCCCATAAATCCAAAACTCACCAGAAAGTCATGAAAGTTGGCATGGTGTCACGTCATGGCACATAGGTGTCGTGGTAAAAACATTATCCAATTTGGGCCAAGCTTTATTACAAACCTCTTACAAACCGGAGCCTGTCGCAAGAACCTTCGTGCTTTCGATAGGGAAACGTGTCCCCTTGTGGGTTAAAAGATAATCGCTCCCTCTTCTAGCCTTGTATTTTCTTCTACACGCCACATGGAACAACGGGAGATTCGCGCAGAACTTTGAAATTATTCAAGGTTCGTTTGACCTTTTTATTCATTAAATGAGTTTTCTAGGAATTTAATGTCCATAAGTCAAATCCGAACTACGAATAAATGCTAAAGTGCACCAAAATGGCTAGAAAAAACGTACCTGTGTCCTTGGGGTGCATGTTTAGGTCCCATGGAATGAATGGGAATGAATTCAACTGTCTCGGCGTCCTGGCTCGGCCACAAACATTGCGAATCTTGATTTTTAAATCTCTGTAAATCCAAAAGTCACCAGGATCTTTGAGGAAGCCCGCAAAGGTCCATGTCCCAAGCATAGTACCCAGGATAAGTCGGCCAACCACTCTTGGTAGAACTATTATATTATGTAGCAGTTTCGCAACCTAGTTTACAAGAATCACCAAGGAGGTGGTGGTAAAAACCCAGGTCAACCCGAGGCTGGTGGCTCAGAGTCCGGTTGCAATAGGGCCGGCTCATGTGGTGGATATAACAATCATGGTGGGTCTCGATCTGGATATCAAGGGTCTGGTCCCAGAAGAAGGAAACACTGCTTGACGATATTGTTTTCGTAATCAGATTGGACGCAACGTTCATGCTTATGTTGATGATATTTTGGTCAAGTCCCAGAAGAAGGAAACACTGCTTGACGATCTCAAGGAAACTTGTGATAATCTTTGGATTTATAAGATGATGCTTAACCCGGCCAAATGTGTGTTTGACGATCGGATTAGGTTCAATTGAGCTTGGGCCACATCATCTGAAATACATGCCCCGAACAGCTATCGACTCTCAAGCACTAGTGGATTGCACAATGATTGGACTAAACTTCAATTTCCCGAAGAGATGCTAGACAACACTTATTGGACAATTCATTTTGATGGTTCAATACAGTTGGAGGGCTCGGGGGCTAGAGTTATCTTATCTTCCCCAAGAGGTGATAAATTTTCTTATGTTTCGAGGATCATGTTTCTGTGTACTAACAATGCAGCTAAGTACGAAGCACTCCTCCATTATCTCCGTAAGGCTGAGTAGATGAACCTTAGCCGGGTCAGATGCCTCAGTGACTCTGACTTGGTTGCTCAGCAAGTTTCTAGAAAGTGGGACTCCAAGGATCCCCTAATGGCGTCTTATCGGAAGGAAGTGACTAACATTGCAGATCACTTCAAGGGTTATCAAGTGGATCACAATGACAGGCGCCTCAACGAGGCGGCTGATGCATTGTTACAACTTGGCTCTCAATGTAAGCTGGTCCCTCCCAACGTTTTCCTTGATGTCCTCCATAATCCTTCTGTCAAGTTGCCATCCGAGGAAGATCTGGCTATCCCTGACCTGGAGGCACAGTTGGTGGAGGCTCTTCGTCCATCCCCGGACTGGATGGTTGCTTATTTGGCATATCAGACTCGAGGAGAGCTCCCTGGGGATGAACTTATTCCTTGTCAAATCGTTCGACGATCCAACTCCATGACTATTGTCAACGGCGAGTTGCATAGAAGAAGCATCACTGGTGTTTTTCAACGATGTGTTTCCCCTGTTGAAGGGTGAGAGATCCTCAATGAGATTCACTCTATTGATTGTGGTCATCATGCTGGCTCAAGATCCCTAGTGGGAAAGGCGTTTTCGCATGGTTTTTAGAGGCTCACGGTTCATACAGATACTGAAGATATTGTGTGTAAGTGGGATGGATGTCAGATGTTTGCACGTCAAGATCATGCTCCTTCTCAAGAACTTCAGATGATTCCAATCACTTGGCCCTTCACTGTCTAGGGGCTTGATATGGTTAGACTATTCAAATGATCCAATGACAAGAAGACTCACCTCTGGTTACTATTGATAAGTTTACCAAGTGGGTTGAAGCAGAGCCAATAACCAATTGTGATGCAGAAACAAGAGTCAAGTTCGTGAAAAAGTTGATCTTTAATTTTAGTTATCCCCCTAGCATCATCACTGATAATGGGACAAACTTGTCCAAAGGAGCCATGAAGAAGTTTTGTCTGCAAGAGCACATCCAGCTTAACGTGGCGTTTGGGGCACACCCTCAGTCCAACGGCCAAGCAAAACATGCTAACTAGGAGATTTTACGAGGCATCAAGCCTAGACTCACGGTCCCTCTTGAGCGTACACTGGGTCGTTGGGTTGAGGAACTCCCGTCAGTCCTTTGGATCATATGAACTACTCCCAAACAGATCAACAGGCTATACGCCTTTCTTCATGGTTTACGGTGTAGAAGCCGTATTACCAAGTGATATTCGTCATGACTCCACCATAGTGGCGGCTTATGTTGAAGCAAATAATGGGAAAGCTGAAAAAGGTTTTCTTGATACCCTGGAGGAGGAACGTGACTTTGCAACATCAAGATCAGCAATATATCAGCAAGACAATCACAGCTATGGAGTCCATAGCCGTACTTTCCAGGAGGGTGACTTAGTGCCCTGACTGATATAAGATCAAACCGGTATGCACAAGCTCTCACCTCCTTGGGAAGGGGCTTTTGTCATCAACAAGAACCTCAATAACAGGTCACAAGAAGTCACGCAGATCTGAAGAGTAGACTAACAAGCCTTAGCACATTGCTCATCTCCATCCTTACTATACTTAGAGCCACTAGCTGCAGCTATTGTACATACCTATGTGTATATATCTTTTATGATCAATGTTAATAAAGTTGGCATCCTCGAAACTCAGGGGATCTATTGTTTCATCCCATATATTGTGCATGAGTCTTTATTTCTTCATCATAAGTCACTTGGGGGCTTCCAACTCATCATCTTTAGTAATTAACATCCATCTTGACCCGACATATGCCATTTTATTACATGGTTAAACATGCCTATTTGCTTGATGCTCATCCGCCATGATGACCCGACGTACTCTTGACAGTCAATCTATTATGACCCTGATGTCAAGGTTAAAACGCTGGCTTAAGTCATGTGAGAGCCGGCCTACAGAAAGATAGTACAGGTCATAGGATATCAAGCCTGCTTCATTGAAGCGATACTCGAGCCTCGAAAGATGGCCTTTTTGTCGCGCCTCGAAAGCCGACTCAGCATTAATCTTATCTATGTACTAAACATTTTTTTTGTTTTTCAGGTTATGCTGACCATGATTGAGTTTAGAACATCCATCAGTCGCCGGGTCATTAATACACCGGTTTATTTTTCAAAGATAGATTATTATCGACCATGAGTCGGCGGGTTATTAATACCCCGGGTTATTCTAAGCATCCGTTGTGCAGACAAAGATCAAGTTATTGATGACTCATACAAACATAACTCACCATATCATCATTTGAAGCAGCTGATATTCAAAGGAAACTGGGCGGGTGAACATCACACCACACCAGCTCAAATCTTTCTGCAAAATAAACTTCATGTATCAAGGTGCGCGATCACACCACAGCTGACCATAAGTGTTTTCTACCACCCTATTACATCGCCACATGGGGGCTCAAATATTAACAAGTTTTTTATGGGATAATCTATTCCCGTAAGCCGGATTTTGAGCCTTCCGGATTGTCACTTTCTGGGTTGACACCTTCTTAGCGATCTCCAGTATTTGAAACTTCTGGGTCATCCTACGCCTTTTTCTCCTGCTCGTGCTGTTGATTGCTCAAATCCCGTTCAATCGCGGTTAAGGCTTCAAAAACAGCATCATCTTGCAACATAATTGATGCATCAACATTAGGAGCAAAGTAATTCTTATGCCATTCTAGAGTCAGATCAATCGGCTCGAAAGTTGGCGGAGGGACCCGTATGTTTGACTCATCATAGGCTGGACGATATTTTGACAAGTCAAGCTCCCCAGCAAGATGAATTTCCAAGACGCACGTCTCCTTCAAACACCGAGTATAATCCACCGCAGTAACATGGCTACCATCAATGTTAAATTCTGGAAACCCTTCAAACATATCAGCCGAGTCCATTTTTGGCATGAAGGCCTTTGCACAGCTTAGTGATTGCATTGCGTTGGCTTAGGCACCTTGTCGGATTCAGGGCTCTATAGACCCAAGAAGGTTCGAACTCTGGGGCGTGTGCGAATGTCTCAACCGCTCAAGCTCAGAGCTCGTCACCCCACAACCTAGCCTAATTCGTGTGTGCAGGGAAGAAGATGAACATGGCAGGTTACCCAGGTTTGGGGCACCTTGCGGTGTAAGACTCTACACCTGCTTTGTGGTGGATTGGCCTCAAGAGGGGCCGATGATGAACTAGTACAATGGATGAACAACCTCGCGAGGGCTCCTCCTACAATGGTGGCCAACCTATATTTATAGTGGCCTTGGTCCTCTTCCCCCAAAACTTAGGCTAGAAGGGATCCTACAACGGCCAGTTTGAAAGGGGAGAAGTAGTACATCTAATCCTAATGAAAGGTGGTATTCGCCTGCAAAGATTCTGGTCGTGACGCAGCGGTGGGCTCGGTGATGACCTCTGCCTTGCCAAGCCTGTGGTCTTGGTCTTGTACCACTAGAATGGGAACCTATGCGGGATTCCTCTGGAACCCACGCCTGTCCTTGCCTCCTCAGCACCAAAGAGGAAACTGCCTCCTTTGTGCCCACTGGCGCCCACCTGGCCTTGGTCGTCATGGCTCACGTCATCGTAGCCTCATGTGGTTGGGCACCTGCATAGGAATCTCTGCTCCTCGGGAGGCCGACTGGGGAGTGTCGGTGTCAAAACCGGCGGACCTCGGGTAGGGGGTCCCGAACTGTGCGTCTAAGGTTGATGGTAACAGGAGACAGGGGACACAATGTTTACCCATGTTCGGGCCCTCTCTATGGAGGTAATACCCTACTTCCTGCTTGATTGATCTGGATGAATATGGGTATTACAAGAGTTGATCTACCACGAGATCGTAATGGCTAAAACCCTAGAAGTCTAGCCTGTATGACTACAACTATGATCGTTGGCCTCTATGGACCTAGCCCTCTAGTTTATATAGACACCGGAGGGATCTTGGGTTGCATAAAGTCGGTTACAGAGATGGGAATCTTGATATTTGGTCGCCAAGCTTGCATTCCACGCCAAGGAGAGTCCCATTCGGACACGGGTAGAGTCTTCGGTCTTTGTATCTTCACATCCCATCAGTCCAGCCCATGGCTAACAGGCCGGACGCCCGAGGACCCCTTAGTCTAGGACTCCCTTAGTAGCCCCTGAACCAGGCTTCAATGACGAGGTGTCCGGCGCACAGATTGTCTTCGGCATGCAAGGCAGGTGCCCCTTTCCGAATACTCCAAGATAGTCTTCGGACGCAACGAACGTGTCCGGATCTGCAACACAAGTACCGCACACACAACCGTAGAGAGTATAATATTTCACGAGTCCAATCTGCTCACAAGTTTTTACAATGTGCCATCACGTCTGACCGGTCATTACTTCGAACTGTTTTCATCTGCCGTTCCACGTTTCGAGATGCGGTTTTCATTGGCATGTCTTGTCAAAGCAGAGATCGTGTCCCCTTATTGCGGGATTCTCATCAATACGGGCGTGGGTAATCCAACCGTGCCGTTTGCACAGTCCTTGGGAACAGGCGAGTTTTAAGGCGAGTGGGGAGGCGCTTGATATTCACTGCTTTTATAAGGAGATAAGGATTCCCCTTCTTCACCCACGCCTTCTCTCTCTGACCTTCCATTCTCGAGCTCCAGCACCCAAGTCCTCATCTTTTTCGCCTCAAGAAAGCACTCAACCATGTCTGGATCTGGAGGGCAAGGCAAGTGGATGGCCTCCTCCATCAAGGAGAAGGACATCACTGAGCTTCGGGAGGCCGGATATTTGGCGAAAGAAATCGCCCACCGGCTTCCAGCCAAGGGGCAAGTCGTCCCCAACCCGAAGCCCAATGAGAGGGTGGTGTTCATCCCCCATTTCGTCCGTGGATTAGGGTTTCCTCTCCACCCTTTCGTCCGCGGACTTATGTTCTATTACGGGCTAGATTTCCATGATCTAGCCCCAAACTCCGTCCTCAACATCTCGGCATTCATTGTCGTGTGCGAGGCCTTCCTACGCATTCCTCCCCACTTCAGACTATGGCTCAAGATCTTCAACGTGAAGCCGAAGGTGGTGGATGGACACCACGCGGAGTGCGGAGGTGCCATGGTGAGCAAGATGCCCAATGTCACATGGCACAAAGGTACTTTTGTGGAGACCGTCAAGGAGTGGCAGAAACTGTGGCTCTATATCACAGAGCCCCGTGACGCCACCTGGGCCACGGCTCCCGAGTTCAAATCCGGAGCTCCAATGCGGCTCACCTCCTGGATAGAGAAGGGCCCAAATTGTTCTTCGTCGGATGAACTAATAGCGCTGCAAACGTGCATCCAAAGTATGGTGGATAAAAACATCAAGCTCGTCAACGTGATCCAGGTGCTGCTAGTTCGCCGGATCCTTCCATGCCAGAGCCGAACATGCCCTTTATGGGAATTTGATCCGGAGAAGCACGAGACCTTGGAGAGGCTCTTCGGAACCACTCACGAAGATGTCTGGAAGTTGCTCTTTAAGGGCAATGAGACGCCGCCGGACATAGACTGGGACCGCGGGCACGGTCTTGCCCATCCTGCCAGTGCCGTAAGTCTTTCTTGTCTCAAGGTGCATCCTCTACTTGCTTGTTTAAGGAAGATATCTAAAACTTAACTATTTATTTTTTCAGGTATGGACAGAGAAAGCGGAGCAGATTCGGTGTCCGCTCCGCTGCCCGAGGAACCAGTCATCCCGCTCCTGGCAAAGATGCTAGTTCCGGCGCCCTACAAGCCGCCGGAGAAGAAGGCCAAGAAGAAGGCCAAGGGGGCCAAAAGTGGCCCTCGCCGCAAAGGAGCTTCAGACGTGTCGTCCGAAGACAAGACTCACTCCCCTGCCACCGAAGACGGCGACGAGGAGGAGGAAGAAAGCAACTCTCCCCCTGATGGGGGAAGGAAGAAGAGGGAGGCCTCCACAAATCTGGAGGCGGAGGCGCCCAAGAGGGGGAAGGGACCCCTCGCGGATAACTCCGTGTGGGACGTCAACAGCAGCCCAGAGCGACGCCCCCGAAGCAAGCCCCTGGCCGCATCATAAGTGCTAAAAAACCCGTATACGTCCATGTATCTGGCCTCTCCTCTTCATGGTATTAACATGTTAAATTATGCTATTGCAGTCCGGCCCATGACAGCTCCCTACGATCCTCATCAGGAGGTTCGCTGGATTCAAAGGCGATTGCCAGCGAGTCACCGCCGGCTGCTCACTCTCCCAAGGCCAAGGGCGACGACGAGGTGCTGTCCTAGAGGACCTTCCCAGGCCAGGGAGAGGATCAGGAGGCCGTCAGGGTGGCGCCGGAGGGCGAAACCGCGGTTGCCGAACACCTAGGGGAGCGGATCCCCATGGAGACTGGCGATGGGGGACGTGTTCAGTTCAGCCCTCAGCCGTGTACAGTTCCGGAGACCTATACGGCTCCGGAATCCAGCGAGCAGCCTCATTCGAGAGAAGGAGGTGTGCCTATCCCGCCAGTGACCTCTGTCCAACCAGAGGCACTGGATAATCTGTTGGAAGCGCTACGAGGCGCTTCCATTGTGGATGAACACCGTATCCTTATGGGTATGGTGATTGAGAAGGTTCAACCCGTCAAGAGCAGACTAACCGAAGCCTGCGACAGCCTCCTGACAGGCTTTGAGGTAAGCGATGCAAAAGAAAAAGTCCCAGTATAGACAGTAGCCCCTGAGACACTGTCCGGTGTTCGGAAAGAAAAGCCGGATAGAGGATCAATTTATTCACAGGAAACTAACTAAGTATGTCTTATATGAATAAGCAGGCGTCGTTGCTGGCCGCAACCTAACATGCTACGGAGGTCTCCGGACTGAAGCACAGTCTGGAGTGGGCCGAAGAAGAGCTCGGCCTTGTAAAAAGGCAGCTGGAGGACAAGCAACGTATGTTGCGTCTTGCTGTATACTCAAAAAGAATGAATGATGTGTAGTGACCGTAGTGCCATAATATTTGTAGGAGCGGCGACCGAGGTTGAGGTCCATAAAAAGGCCCTGGCCGAAGCCGAGGAGAAAGCTGCCAAGGAACAGGTCGCTCGTAATAAGCACGAGGCGAGGCTTAATGAGGTCTAGCAGGAGCTCCAGGATGCCCTGAAAAAATGCAAGACCTTGGAGCGCGATGTTTCGGCTCAAGAGACCGAACTCGCCAAGGCTCACCAAAGCACGGAAGAGGCCCGGGTTGAAGCCCAGGGCGCCCTCCAGGAGATCCAGGAGGCCAAGAAAATCGCGGCGGGTAAGGCGTTTTGTATGCAAAGAAAGTATGTAAAGAAGAAGTATTTCTTACTAACCCGGATTCGGAGTTCTCCAGGGTGTTTGTGGATCTGCCGCGCAGTGTTTCTGATGCTGCGGAATTCTTCCAAGCCAGAGAAGGGAGCTCAACGGAGACGCTGTTCTGGTTGCAATACCTTGCGCCAGAACATCCGGTGCCCTTGAGCGCTCAGCTAAAATAGCTGGTCGAGCTGCATATGGTGGCCGAACTGGTCATGAAGGATTTAATAATCCGGTTGTGGCCTGCCAAAGCTATACCCAGCAGCTACTTCGGTCTCGTGAAGCGGCTGGTGTCGGTGTCAAAAGCAACGGATCTCGGGTAGGGGGTCCCGGACTGTGCGTCTAGGATTGATGGTAACATGAGACGGGGGACACGATGTTTACCCAGGTTCGGGCCCTCTCTACGGAGGTAATACCCTACTTCCTGCTTGATTGATCTTGATGAATATGAGTATTACAAGAGTTGATCTACCACGAGATCGTAATGGCTAAACCCTAGAAGTCTAGCCTATGATGAATATGAGTCCCCTTTCCGGACTAACCCCTCCGGTTTATATAGACACCGGGGGAATCTAGGGTTTACATGGAGTCAGTTACATAAGAAGGAATCTTCATAGTTGGTCGCCAAGCTTGCCCTCCATGCCAAGTAGAGTCCAATCCGGACATGGTGCAGTCTTCGGCCTTCATGTCCTCACAGCCCATCAGTCCGGCCCACGGATAACAGGCTAGACGCCCTTGGACCCCTTAGTCCAGGACTCCCTCAGTAGCCCCCGAACCAGTCTTCAATAGCGAGGTGTGCGGCACACATATTGTCTTCGGCATTGCAAGGCGAGATCCTCCTTCGATGATCTCCAAGTAATGTATTCGACCATTGATCCAATGTCGTCTCCTTGGCTTCTGCACGTTAAATAATCTTCGTCCTCCACGTGTCGAGCGAATGCGGAAAGTCAGGGTATTTTTCCAAATAACACCCTATCTACGCGAGGAAGAGCGCCTATTTAAAGAGATTGGATCCCAGATCCATTCAGCATTACGCAGAAGAAATCCCCAGAGACTGCCTAGGAGAAACCATTCCAGCATGGCTAGTGTTCCCAGCTCCTCCGCTCGTCCCGGCCCAGGGAAAGGAGAGTGGGAGAGGTGTTCCGTGTCTCATAGCCAATTGGCGAAGTTGCAAACGCAGGGATTTCTTCCCCCTGCAGATCTAGTCACTGTTCGAGCGGGGCTAGCTTCTTTCAATGGCGGGACTCAGGCAGAGGACTTCCCCAATCCGTCCGGGGGAGATCGAGTGTGTTTCGTCCCCTACCTATTAAGAGGCGTTGGATTTCCAATCCATCCGTTCCTCCGAGGGCTTCTGGAGTACTACGGCCTCGAGCTGCACAACTTCACTCCAGCCTCCATCCTGCATATTGCGGGTTATGTCGCTTTATGCAAACTGTTCCTGGGCGTCGAGGCTCATTTTGAGTTGTGGAGGAAGTTGTTTTGTCTCGTCCCACGCAATCACGAAGGGTCGATATTTGAAGTGGGCGGGGCCGAAGTATGGCGCATCGCCAATACTGGATATCCATCCGGCACACCAAGGAAGGCACCTGATGGATGGCCCTCCGAATGGTTCTATATTGACGACGTCGCGCTTCCCGACCCAGTTTGAAAGGGTCTCCCTGAATTCGCGAGCATCCCTCTGAAGAAACACCACAGTTGGCGCCCCGGGAGCCTTGAAGAGGAAGATAGTGCGGAGGTTTGTCAGCTGATGAGCAAGATAAAAGAGCACACTCAATCCGGACTCACAGTAATCGAGGTCATGGCGATCTCCATAGCACGAGGGGTTCAGCCGCTCCAGTGCAGAGGGCTTCCAATGTGGCACTGCAATGGGGAGGATGACGCCTCTCGCTGCGGCCGGAAAAGTCCGGATACCCCTGCCGCTTTGGCTAAGATATTAGCCGAACTATTCAAAGGGGAGGAAAAGGAATTTCTTCATATCAAACCCAGGGATGGGTACTCTATGTATAACCTTCCCAGTTGGGTAAGGCCCGACCCCTCTTTTTTTATTCCTCCAATCTCTGAATTGCCTTTGATAAATTTCTAGTTTGTTTGCTTATGACAGCACTTGCGAAAGGTCACCGAGGGATTTTATAGTCCCGCCCCACAGCCGGAGGACCACAACCGGGAGCTTGATTCCGGGTTTGAAGAGGATCCAGATATATTTGTGGTGCTCTCAGAGGGACTGTTTTACCAGACGAGCTATGATGGCACAAAAGTGGCCATCATCAACGACTACCCCGGTCTTCTTCCTGCTTCACGGGTAAGTAAACAAGAAACACCTCCTTTGAAAGGGTGCTCGTACTCTGCCCCACCCACCGCATTGTCGCGCGTTTTATAGGGGAGGTGTTTGACGATACCGAGGAAGTCGGTCCCTGCGCCGGGTAGGCCTTCGAAGAGGAGGGCCGGTGAAGGCACCGCCGGGCCCTCGTCGAGGAGGTACGGATAAATATATTTTTCAGTGGCCGTGCCCAACTGTGACCTATGCGCCTGTTTGATTACAGGAAAAAGGTTCGCCGAACTCTGTCCGGGGGTCCGGCCGGCCGCGCTCCGAACAACCAAGATTTAAATCCAGTCGTGGAGACGGGAGCCGATGTAGGAACAAAGCCGGACTGCCCTTCGGCCGAAGGTTCAGACAATATGTCTGTTACCAACTCAGAAGTATAGAGGGCCATGAATCATCGGCGCTGCAGAGCTGTTTTACGAGACCCAAAGTTCTCGGACGAGGCATTTAATGCCTTTAGCTCGGGCGATGCATACATCCGAGCTGCTCGAGACAGGCTTAGAAAAGCCACGAGGCAATATCTGACAGATGTGCATGTAAGTTTTCTTTGCCCAAAAAAAGATAGCCATATACCCGTAGCCCCAGGAACTGAAAGCAGTTGGTACAACTGATTTAAGGACCATTGTATGACCAGGTTCATACAGAGAAGAACAACCTACTGACCCAAGAGCTGAAAAATGTCGAGCGCAGCTAAATGCTGCTACCGCTGAACTGGGAAAGTCCAAAAAGGCGTCGCCTATTAATTTTCCCCTCCATCGAGAAAATATAATCATATGCCATTAATGCTAACAGTCCTGCCTATATCATGACATGATTGTCAGAGGAACTCAAAGAGGCGCTGGAAGTCACGCAAGCGAATGAACAAGAAGCCAAGAGGCTACATGCTATGGGCGACCGTGTGCTGAAGCAGGCCATTGTTGAGAAAAACCAGCTCCAGGATTGCAAAACCCAGCTAGGTGAAGAGTTGAAGGATGTGCGGGCCCAGCTAGCCGATTCCGTGAAGGAGAACAAGAAGCTGCGGGGCGGCATATTCAGTATGTGTCCGAACTATAGTTAAAGTAGTTCGGAGATAGATAGAACTGATATAATTATGATTGCAGGTATATTGACGGGCCGTCCTGAAGAGGAGGTGTCTGGATCAGCTGATGATCTGCTGCAAAGACTGTCGCAGGTGCACGAGCATGCTCGGCTGGCCATGCGGAGCGTTGCCAAGGCCTTATGGCCATCCGCCTCCCCTCCAGGAAGTATGGAGGAGCTTGTAGAGCTGTTCAAAGGAGCGCGGCGGCGTATCCAATTATGGAAGATATCGGCCTGTCGAGAGGGTGCGCGAGAAGCTTGGGCCATGGTGAAAACTCGGTATACCAAGCTTGATCCTAATCACATGGCGCGGGTCAGACCGCTAGGGTCGAATGGGGAAGAAATTCCCGTTAGTTTAGTGTATGACCAAGTAGAGGTGGCCGCCAAATATTCCCAACAGGATTGTAAGTTAGACCGCCTGTTGGACGGTATAGAGAAGGAAGTGTTTGAGTCCCAATGACTATGTACTTTCCTTACCCTATGTAATTCTAGCTGAATTGTATAGCATTTGTCATGGCAGACCTTTTCGCTTCAACCTCCAGACTCGATGGTGCGGAGTGTTTCCGAATACCCTCGCGGCCGAATAGACCGGGGTATGCTTGGAAAACTAGGCGTAGGGGTCATAGTTGCTTGAACAGACAAGTTGTATCCGGCTAGTTATGTTATATTACATTGAGATTGTAAGAAACATCTTCCAGGGAGAATAGTTTCGTTAAGGGTTCCTTTCCCTGGGTGTGCATGCATTAGTAGACATGTCCGAATTGTGATGTAAAAATCACAGTGTGTATAGCTTCTGGGGGTTCACAATAGAGTGAGTGCAAAGAGTATTTTTCATCCACCGACCGAATATTCCCTTAAGAACGCTAGCTTTCGGCTTCACCCAGTCTGAGGTACACATCCGGATAACCCGGCAGTAACAATCGCAGAGGTGCTCCCTTTACCACCTAGCCGAACAATCGGGAACGTAGGGGTAAGCACAGGAGCCAGGCAACCCAGCTTGGCAAAAACTTAAGTCATATCGATGCATATAATGGTGAAGAAAAGACATACGGGAAGAACGCATATGTATGATGAGCTTGATGCTCGGAAAAATAGTATTAACAAGCTTCTGTTAAAGAAGCCCCCAGGTATGATGGGTGTACATATATAAGAATGTGTACGTCAGCAGTGTTCGGTCGAGCCGAATGAGAGCTTTAAGGCGAAAAGAAGAATTGTGTAAAATGGAGAAAAAGTAATGGAAACTATAGGGGAGAAGGAGACTAACAAAGAGTTCGGCGCTAGGCATAGAACCTTCGGAGTCTGGCCGCATTCCAGCGGTTCGGCTCTAGGCGATTGTCTGATGCGTCACGAAGATGGTATGCTCCTCCGGTAAGAACTTCGTCAATTATGAAGGGACCCTCCCATTTGGGCTTGAGTTTGTCCTTTTTCTTCTCCGGCAAGCGTAGAACGAGTTCGCCAACATTGTAAGTCTTGGCCCGTACTTCTCTGCTTTGATATCTTCGAGCCTGCTGCTGATAAAATGCTGAACGGGCTTTGGCGACGTCGCGCTCCTCCTCCAGGGCGTCTAGGCTGTCCTGCCGATCCAACTCGGCCTCTTTCTCTTCGTACATACGCACTCGAGGTGATGTCATGTACAATATCGCAGGGCAATACAGCCTCTGCGCCGTACACCATGAAGAAAGGTGTGTATCCGGTAGTACGGTTGGGCGTGGTCCGCAGCCCCCAGAGTACGGAGTCAAGCTCCTCGACCCAGTGTTTGTCTGATTCTTTCAAAGACCGCACTAGCCTGGGTTTGATGCCGCTCATAATAAGACCGTTAGCTCGTTCGACTTGACCGTTTGTTTGCGGGTGGTAGACAGAGGCGTAATCGAGCTTAATGCCCAGATTAGCGCACTAGGTTTTCGCCTCATCAGCTGTGAAATTGGAACCGTTATCAGTGATGATGCTGTGCGGTACACCATAACGGTGCACCACATCGGATATAAATGCGATCACTGGTCCGGACTCGGCCGTTTTGACTGGTCTAGCCTCTATCCACTTGGTGAATTTGTCCACCATGACCAGCAGATATTTTTTCTTATGGCTTCCCCCTTTAAGGGGTCCAACCATGTCCAAGCCCCAGACCGCAAAGGGCCATGTAATGGGGATTGTTTGTAGGGCGGTTGGGGGCATATGGCTTTGGTTGGCGAAGAGTTGGCATCCAACGCAGCGCTGGACGAGGTCCTGTGCGTCTGCCCGGGCCGTAGGCCAATAAAATCCTGTCCGGAAGGCCTTGCTGACAAGTGCCCGGGCTGCGGCGTGGTGCCCACCGAGACCGGCGTGAATTTCTGCCAAGAGTTGCCGCCCCTCCTCCTCGGAGATACACCTTTGAAGGACTCCGGTGGTGCTTTTCTTGTAGAGCTCTCCCTCGTGAACTTTATAGGCCTTCGAACGCCGGACGATGCGGCGAGCCTCGTTCTGATCTTCTGGGAGCTCCTTCCTATTAAGGTAGGCCAAGAATGGTTCGGTCCATGGGGCAATTACTGCCATGATGAGGTGGGCCGATGGTGTTATTTCGGTGGCTGAGCCTCCGATGATATCGGCGTGTTCGCTATCTGTGTTTGTGTTCGGAACGGGACTGTCGTTGCTGTCTCCCCCTTGCCACACCACGGATGGCTTAAAGAGCCTTTCGAGGAAGATGTTAGGTGGGACGGGGTCGCGCTTAGCGCCGATGCGAGCAAGGACGTCTGCCGCCTGATTACTTTCGCGGGCGACGTGATGAAATTCGAGTCCCTCGAATCGAGCCGACATCTTTAAGACGGCATTGCGATAAGCTGCCATCTTTGGATCTTTGGCATCAAAGTCTCCATTAATTTGGGATATTGCGAGGTTTGAGTCCCCGCGCACCTCCAGGCGTTGTATGCCCATTGATACGGCCATCCGAAGGCCATGTAGCAAGGCCTCGTATTCGGCTGCGTTGTTGGAGTCTGTGTATAATATTTGGAGTACGTACTGGACGATATCTCCTGTGGGGGACGTTAATACGACGCCCGCCCCGAGCCCTGCCAACATTTTGGAGCCGTCAAAATGCATCACCCAGTTGGAATATGCGCCGTACTCTTTAGGGAGTTCGGCCTCTGTCCATTCGGCGACGAAGTCAGCCAGTACCTGGGATTTGATGGCTCGACGTGGTTTGTACGTGATGTCGAATGGCAGGAGCTCAATGGCCCATTTGGCAATCCGGCCCGTTGCATCCCGGTTGTTGATTATATCATTGAGGGGCACTTCGGAAGCCACCGTGATCGAGCACTCCTGAAAGTAGTGTCGCAATTTTCGAGATGCCATGAAGACTGCATATGCTATCTTTTGATAGTGAGGGTACCGGGATTTGCATGGTGTGAGGACGGTGGATACGTAGTATACCGGCTTTTGGAGCGGAAATTTGTGTTCGTCCTGTTCTCGTTCGACGACGAGCATGGCGCTCACCACTTGATGTGTTGCCGATATGTATAGCAACATGGGTACGCCTGCGTTTGGTGCAGCCAAGATTGGATTGCTTGCTAGGAGGGTCTTCATTTCCTCCAGTCCGGCAGTCGCCGCGTCCGTCCATTCGAAGTTATCTGTGCGCCGTAAGAGGCAATAGAGCGGGAGTGCCTTTTCTCCTAGTCTGGAGATAAAGCGGCTTAGTGCTGCCACACATCCTGCCAGTTTTTGGACCTGTTTGAGGTCTGTTGGTGTAGCTAACGGTGACAGAGCTCGGATTTTAGCCGGATTTGCTTCGATTCCTCTATTGGAAACTATGAAGCCTAGCAGTTTTCCAGCGGGGACACCGAAGACACACTTCTCCGGGTTGAGCTTAATGTCATATGCCCGGAGGTTGTCCAATGTGAGACGTAAGTCGTCTATTAGTGTTTCGACGTGACTAGTCTTACTGACGACGTCATCAACGTAAGCTTCTACCGTCTTGCCGATCTGTTTCTCAAGGCATGTTTGGACCATGTGCTGGTAGGTGGCGCCGGCGTTCTTGAGCCCGAAAGGCATGGTGTTGAAGCAGAATGGCCCGTATGGGGTAATAAATGTTGTTGCAGCTTGATCGGATTCCTTCATTTTGATTTGGTGGTATCCGGAGTATGCATCGAGGAAGCACAGTGAGTCGTGTCCTGCGGTGGTGTCAATGATTTGATCAATGCGGGGAAGGGGAAAAGGATCCTTAGGGCAAGCCTTGTTGAGATCCTTGAAATCGACACACAGGCGCCAGGATTTATCTTTCTTTGGTACCAACACCAGGTTTGCCAGCCAGTCTGGATGCTTGATTTCTCTAATGAATCCGGCCTCGATGAGCTTGGCCAGCTCCTCCCCCATGGCTTGTCGCTTGGGTTCGGAAAAGCACCGCAGTGTTTGCTTGACTGGTTTAAATCCTTTTAATATGTTGAGGCTATGTTCGGCCACTTGCGTGGGATCCCTGGCATATCTGAAGGGTGCCAGGCAAATATGTCCCAGTTTTCGCGCAGGAACTATCGTAGTGCGGCGTCAACTGTTGGTGTCAGTTGAGCTCCGATAGATGCTGTCTTCTTGGGGTCCGTTGGGTGGACCGGGAATTTGACTATTTCTTCTGTGGTTTGAATGAGGTGGATTTGGGGGTTTCTCGAGGATCACATCGTCCCTGTCCACTGTGGAGCGTAGTGTAGTTAATTCTTCGGCCGCGAGGGCTTCGGATAGCGCTTCCAGGGCCGGGGATGCGGTTTTGTTTTCAGCGCAGTGCTATGTCCGGATCACTGGCGAGAGTGATTGTACCGTTTGGTCCGGGCATTTTGAGCTTCATATATCCGTAGTGAGGTATAGCTTGGAAGCGTGTGAAAGCATCCCACTGCTGAAAGGGGCCACTTGGAAGGTTATTTCTTCGGATCGATAATTCTCCGGCGTGCCGAATACCACGTCAAGTGTGATTTTGCCCGCGCACCGCGCCTCCCGACTAGGAATAATTCTCCGGAAGGTTGTGTTACTTTGTTCGATGCGGCTCCTGTCTATTTCCATTTTATGGAGTGTGTCCTCATAAATGAGATTTAGTCCGCTGCTACCGTCCATGAGGACCTTGGTGAGTCGAAACCCATCCATGATGGGGCTGAGGACTAATGCGGCTGGTGCTCGTATTGTTCTGTACTTTGGTTCATCACCGGCGTTGAATGTTATAGCCGTGTCGTTCCATGGGTTTATTACAGCAATTTGGCAAACTTCGTTGAGCTCGCGAAGTGCCCTTTTGCCCTTGTTATTTGAAGCGAATGTCTCAAAGACTGTCAGTACTCTTGGGTCGTCATCTTCTGGGGGGTATTGTTCCAGGGCGTCCTTTATAAGGATGTCCTCGCCGATCTTGGCTACCTGTCATAGTATACAACATGCTCTAAGGCTGTGGGTTGCCATGGTATCTATTGTTGCATGTATTTAGCAGGGGCCATTGAGCCACCCTTCCAGAACGGTGTCGTCCCGTATGGCGGCTTTGTGTTTTTTGACTGTGGGACTGGGCGTGCCACGAGGGTACGCCCTTTTCGCCTGTAGGGGCAGTCGGGTTGGGGCTGGTGGTTCCCAGCGAGTTGCCCGAGTTTCCCAAGCGCTTTCCATCGCGTAGTATTTTTGTACGATGATTGCTAAGTCAGCAAATTTCAGTATGCGGCGGCGATTAATGGCGTTGAGGATTCCTTCATCCGCGCAATTTTTGCAGAACGCCGATATTGCGTCCTCGTCACGGCAATCTTTTACCTTGTCCTTGACAAGGAGGAATCTGGCCCAAAAGTGGTGGACCTTTTCCTGAGACAGCTGTTTTATGCTCATGAGAGCCTCTATGTCCGGGTGGGTGGGTGCAACGAAATCCGAACCCTGACCCGATTTTGGATCCGGAGTTTGAAGATCTACCGGCCCTGGCAGTTCGGGTTCCGGGATATCGACTGAGTTTTTAGGCTCACCGTCCAACTCCATGTTCGGGGGACGGGGCATGCCTTTCGGCCGGAGAATGTCCGGCCCTTCAAGATCGGAGATCTGGACATAGTTCGTCTTCAATATAGTAGAAGAGTTGCTCCGCTCCTCGACTACCGCTATCTGGTGGGTGATCGGCGGAGTTTTAATTTCTCTCTGGTCGGTTTTAAGCCCAACCCGATCGTAGTCTGTAGCGACCCCCAAGGCGGCCATGCGATCCAGGAGTTCGTTCGACGACGATAACTCCGTTGGATCCATCCGGGCGGAGTATTCGGGATCAACACGGTGGCTATATTCGATGACTTGAGAGGCCATCGTCGGCTTAAGGGCCGATCCGGCGGTCATGACGAAGCCGCCCAGCCGGAGGGTTTGGCCTGGGGCCAGGGTTCCTCCGGAGATGATATTCTCCTTGAGAACAAGGCGAGCCATCAACCCTCTTGACGACGGCATAGTGGAACTCTCAATGAAAGCACCAATGTCGGTGTCAAAACCGGCGGATCTCGGGTAGGGGGTCCCGGACTGTGCGTCTAGGATTGATTGTAACAGGAGACGGGGGACACGATGTTTACCCAGGTTCGGGCCCTCTCTATGGAGGTAATACCCTACTTCCTGCTTGATTGATCTTGATGCATATGAGTGTTACAAGAGTTGATCTACCACGAGATCGTAATGGCTAAACCCTAGAAGTCTAGCCTATGTGAATATGGTAATGAGTCTCCCCTTTCCGGACTAACCCCTCCGGTTTATATAGACACTGGGGGAATCTAGGGTTTACATGGAGTCGGTTACATAAGAAGGAATCTTCATAGTTGGTCGCCAAGCTTGCCCTCCACGCCAAGTAGACTCCAATTCGAACACGGTGTAGTCTTCGGCCTTCATGTCTTCACAGCCCATCATTCCGGCCCACGGATAACAAGCCGGACGCCCGAGGACCCCTTAGTCCAGGACTCCCCCAGCTGGTGAATGCCTTCCCTCGGCTAGACGTCGTCAAGCGGTCAGTCTGCATCGACGGCGCGCGTATGGCCTTCGCCCGCGTCAAGGTGTGGTGGGCGAAGATGGACGTCGTCAAGCTTGTGACCGAGGGACCGCCTGAGGGCAAGGAGCACCGCACGCCCGAGCGGTATTTTGAAGACGTCCTGGAGGGGTCTCGTATTGTGGCGACGCAATGTGTACAGAACATTATTTTTGAATGAATACATTCATGTTGTCTCTGCCTTGTATGATGAAACCAAGTCGTTATGTAATATAATGTTTGTTTTAAAATTTTCACCTCCTGTGAGGCCGTGTTGTATGAAATCTGAGAGTTGGCCAGTCATCGGCTTCTGCCCCCACGTAGGTAGTACGGGGGTGTTCGGGATGTAATCTAAACACTATTGATCCAATTGTTTGGTCCTTGAAAGAGGTGTTTAGCGCAACGAACCAGGCAATCAGACTATGCGGATTTAGCACTCTCACCTAGCCATAGGAGTTTGAGAATAAAAATATAGGCGCAACCCCTAGTATCCGAACTAGGATGATGTAAACACCTGATCGGGTAAGTTCTGATCCTTCGCGTAATGCGGAAACAATCTCTAAAGATTTGAGACCTCCGAAGAGCTGACCGGCTCTCGCCGCATCATGACAGTCAGTTTTCGGCTTTCTCTACTAAGGTGCTCATTCGGGTAAAACAGGGCACAATCACAGTAGTTCTCCCTTTACTACCCTAGCCGAAACAATGGAACGTAAGGTAGCAAGCACAGGAGCCGGGCAACCCAACTTTTGACCAAAGACATGATTCGGAGCCAATGCATATAGTGCTAAATTCGGGGTGCCAAACTATACTACGAAAGTGTTCGGACTTTGTTGCAGTATTGCGGGGCGCTATGAAGCCCCTGGGAAATTGAAACGTACCAAATTGTACGGGTGTTATCAAAAAAGAAAAGAAGAAAGAAGGAAGGGTAGTAAGCTAGAGCCGCAGAATTTGGGCCGCAAACTGTTTCCATTATAATTTGATTAATACATCAAAGCGCATTTGTACAAGTAGTGCAATAAGCAACACGCTATTTAATATGCCACAACCAAGGGAGAGCTACGTGTGGGTCCTGCAAACAGGTAGAGTGATTGTTAAAGAGACCACCTAAAGATTCCCCTATACGTCCATGCTTACTGCCATCTTGGTGCATTTATCCTTCCAAAGGACCGGTGATTAGGCCATCAGGGAAGACCTGTGGAAAAGGAACCTGAAAAGGAGAAAAAAGGAAATAGTGAAAGTATGTGTGTCCAGGGGCTGTCGAGCCGTATTGTGGATCACAAGCTAGTTATGCCTCCGTCTATGCCCATGGTATTTTGAGTGCGTAGTTATGTACACGCGGTACGAACGCTGCCACTTGATCGTGGCTAGGACGGAGGCCAAATTGCTAGTCGAGCTCTTGACGAGCCGAGCTGTCCTGCTGCAGAATAGTCCGGATTCTCTTGACAGTGTCCGGGAGCTCGACCGCCGAATTAAGGTTCTGCTTGAAAAGGTCGCTTTGTACTTCTGCTGCTAAGGCAGCGGTGTGCTCTTCGGTACCGAGGGAGTGTTCCGTGTTTCCATTAACTGTTATGACGCCGCGTGGCCCGGACATCTTGAGCTCGAGATAAGCATGGTGTGGCACCGCGTTGAATCGAGCAAATGTGGTTCGCCCAAGCAGTGCGTGATAGCCGCTGCGAAAGGGGACGATATTGAAGATTAACTCTTCGCTTCGGAAGTTGTCCGGAGATCCGAAGACAACCTCTAGTGCGATTGAGCCTGTACAGCTAGCCTCTACACCTGGTACGACTCCTTTAAGTGTAGTCTTTGTGGGCTTGATCCGTGATGGATTAATGCCCATTTTCCGCACTGTATCCTGATAAAGCAGGTTGAGGCTGCTGCCACCGTCCATTAGGACTCGCGTCAGGTGGAATCCATCAATCATTGGGTCAAGGAGCACTGCGGCCGAACCGCCGTGATGGATACTGGTCAGATGGTCCCGACGATCGAAGGTGATCGGGCATGACGACCATGGATTAAATTTTGGGGTGACTGGCTCTACCACATAGACATCCCTGAGCGCATGACTGCGCTCCCTCTTGGGGATGTGGGTTGCGTATATCATGTTCACCCTTTTGACCTGAGGGGGAAACTTCTTCTGTCCCCCTGTGTTCGGTGGCCGGAGCTCCTCATCATCATCCTCGCTTTGCGATCCCTTCTCCTTGTTCTCGGCATTTAACTTGCCGGCCTGTTTAAAAACCCAACAATCCCTGTTGGTATGGTTGGCTGGTTTTTCGGGGGTGCCATGGATCTGGCACGGACGATCGAGTATGCGGTCCAAACTAGATGGCCCCGAGTTGTTTCTTTTATATGGCTTCTTTCGCTGACCGGACTTGGAGCCACTGAATCCAGCGTTGACTGTAGTGTCATCGGTGTTATCACCATTGTTTCCATATTTGTGCCTGTTGCGTCAGAGCTTGCCGTTGCTATTTTTGACCTTGGAGTTTGCTTGCCGTGTTTTTGCTACGGGCCAACCAACTATCCTCACCCGCACAAAATACGGGTCATGAGTGTCGTCAGCGCCGCCATGGACTTCGGCTTTTCTTGGCCGAGGTGGCGGGCGAGCCATTCGTCGCGGATGCTGTGTTTAAAGGCCGCTAGGGCTTCGGCATCTGGACAGCCGACGATCTGGTTCTTTTTATTTAGGAACCTAGTCCAGAATTTCCTGGCTGACTCCCTAGGTTGTTGAACTATGTGACTTAAGTCATTGGCATCTGGTGGACAGACATATGTACCTTGGAAGTTGTCGCAGAAGGCGTCTTCCAAATCCTCCCAGCTGCCAATAGAGTTTTCAGGCAGACTGTTTAGCCAGTGCCGAGCTGGCCCTTTGAGTTTTAACAGGAGGTATTTGATGGTGTGGAGGTCATCTCCACGGGCCATATGGATATGGAGAAGAAAATCCTCGATCCACACCTTGGGATCAGTTGTTCCATCATATGATTCAATATTCACGAGTTTAAACCCTTCTGGGAATTCAGGCTCCAGTACTTCATTAGTGAAGCAAAGAGGGTGTGCGGCGCCTCTATATCGGGCCACATCGCGACGTAGCTCCGATGGAGTCCGTCTGCGGTTTTCGGCCTGGGCGTGACTAGGCTTGTCACGTCCGAGTAGATAGTCGTCGCCGTGTGTCGGGGCACGTCCTCGCGATCCGTAGATCGATCTGGTATGTCCTGGTCTACTGTCCAGGTCCTGCCGAAGGTCATATGTATAACCCAGAGCTGTTTTATCTCTGCCTTTACGATGAGGCGGGGCGGGCTAGTGTTCGGCTTGAGTTGCCGGTTTATCCCGACCACGTGGTGATCGGTCAGCCGCATTGCACGATGATGGTACGGGCTCAGACGCCTCATCATCGAACTGTGGTAGCAATTTGCGCTTCGGGTAGCTTTTGCCTGGGCGCTTGAGGCCGTATTCTTAGGCTGCTAGGACATCAGTCCATCTATCGTTGAGCAGATCTTGGTCAGCTTGAAGCTGTTGCTACTTCTTTTTTAGGCTCCTTGAAGTGGCTATTAACCGGCGCTTAAAGCGCTCCTACTCGAGAGGTTCCTCAGGCACGATAAAATCCTCGTTGCCGAGGCTCACGTCATCCTCGGAGAGTGGAAGATAATTACTGTCCTCCGAGTCGTCGTTTATGGCCTGTTCATCAGGGCTAACTTGCGTGTTTTCCTGTTCCTCCTGTTCGGAAGTTATCTCAACGGGGTCTTCATTTTCTTCGGCATCGTCCGGAGTATTGTTTTCTCCCGTGCCGGTATTGCTATCTTTTCCATGACGTGACTTAGAGCGACGCCGCTGAAGCCGGTGTTTTGGCTGTATCTCAGGAGGTTTATCCTCGACTGGATCTTCTTTGTCATCGTCGTTAGTTCTTTGAGGTGTGTCCACCATGTACATGTCGTAAGAAGAGGTGGTCGTCCAGTGTCCGGTAAACGACGAGTTTTGGCCCTGCTCCTCATCGGCATCCTCTTCTATACCGTCGATGTCTTCGGAGTCGTAATTGAGCATGTAGGTTAAGTCTTCGACAGTAGCTATGAAGTGGGCGGTGGGTGGGAAGCGAAATTCTCCGTCATCAGCCTCCAGTTCGAACCAGATATAATTCGGCTGTGAGCCCCCCGCTAAGGATAGTGCTTTTAACGAGTTTAACACGTCGCCCAAAGGCGAGTGCCTAAAGATGTCCGCGGAGCTGAATTCAATGATCGATGACTGATCGAGCTCGACGCACGTGGACGCACATGGTTCGGAACCTGTAGCCGGAGATGAGTCCGTGGCTCCGGTGACACAGATTCCACTCGAGGTTGGGTCTGTGTGCAGCTCTGACGCCGCTAGGACTGCGGCATCCGTGGTGGGGTTGAGCTTCCTGTCTTGGGATGGCGCGATCTGCTCCGGATCTAAGGCCAGAGCAGCTACAGGTGCTATCTCCTGGGTATGGTCCGATGACAGATTTAAGTCATGTTCATCGTGGTGATGGGGAGCGACTGCCGTGGTCTCGAATCCATCGAAGATCAAGTCTCCGCGGATATCCCACTACTAGAAAAAGGCTTACTAGTGGCGCACCAGTTTTGCGTACTAATGGCGCACTACTGGTGCGCCACTAGCATCACGCCACTAGTAATTTTTACTAATGGCGCACCGGGCCGTGCGCCATTAGTATAGGCCACGGTGCGCCATTAGTATGCCTCCCAAGGGGCCATATATACCCATGTGCTTTGCCATACTAATGGCGCACTGCAGTGTGATGCGCCATTAGTATCCTTTGGCATACTAATGGCGCACTGCTGGGTGATGCGCCATTAGTACCCTCTGGCATACTAATGGCGCACTGCTCTGGGATGCGCCATTAGTATCCTTTGGCATACTAATGGCGCACGTTGGCGTGATGCGCCATTAGTATGTATATTAGGGATTATTATTATTTTCTTTTCTGATTTTTGCACAGATTACAAAATATATTATTGGACAGAAAATAAGCAGCAGGACACAGCAACAGCAGATTCATCGAATACAATAGAAGATTAGTCTCCGAATACAATTCATCATATTAGTCTCCGAATTCAAAAGACCGAACGAAGATAGAACATTACAAGTCTCGAGACCGCGAGTAGCGAGTTTGTCTTCACATTACAAGTCGATATCGATCATCTAAACTACCATCACATAGAAGAGAGATGCGGTCATCACGATGAGCATCATCGCGATGAAACTGGTCTTCATCCGGTTCCTCCAACGCTCCCTCCTCTCTCCCGCTAGATAGCGCGCGTATCTAGATTCCGCCTCCGCCCTAGTGGTGTACCCTTTGTAACTGTTACCGCTGAAACGGTGAACCTGTCTCCGACACTCCTCCCAGTCGTCGTAGACTCCGGGAACCTTACCCTTGTACACGACATACGACGGCATCTCTATGCACTAGCCAAACAACAGACAATACATAAGCAATATATAAGTATGCAACAAAAGGATCGGAAGAGAAAAGCAAGACATCCATAGCACGATTCATGGTCCTACTAACAAATAGCATCGATTACATCTAAGTTGAACGACTGTCCAAACCAAAGAGACATACAAGTTCACTACAGTTTAATTACAACATGAGCTAATGAATGTTTCAGAACTACACATAGCATCACAACTTTCGACTCGACTCATGGGACCGGAGCGTGGATGAAGCCGCCGTCTGTCGTGATGGTCATGAAGTCGCGGGCGTTGTCAGCCTGCATTTGTAGCGTTGTGTCTATCTCGCTGTTGGACGGTTGAAATTTGAGGTAGAACTGCCCCGAGGTACGAAGGACATCTTGATGGATGATTTCTGCAAACTCCGACTGGATGCGAAAGAATTCTTGTCGGATGTCCGCGTCCTGGATTGCCGCCAAGCTTGCGGCCCAATCTTTGAGATTATTTGGTAGCAGAAGGTGATTATGGTCCCGCACGATCGCCCGCATGTGATGGAGGGCGTAGTAGGCATCCTTCTGACCGCCAGGCGGCTGCTTGACGCAGGGGAACGTCGTATTGTGGGTGAACACGTGCCTGCCGTACCTACGAACTGGCCTCTTAAAGGTGCCTCCAGATGCGGCGTAGCCGGGGAGAGCATCATCAAGAACTTTCTTGATATTTGTGTAGTCTATCTTGGAGTCACGGTCCGGGTCGAGATACGTGGCCATGGAATATTTCGGGCTTAAGAGGATGAGTGTGCAATGTGTGTCACTGCACAGAACACGGAATGTTAGAAAAAAAAGAACGATCGAAATCTAAGAAATCATATGTTACGGGGCGGTTAGGAGATGACTTACTCGGGAAAGTAAGGCACGAGGAAGTTATCCTTATCTGGGTTTGCCAGAATGACGCCTTCGAGGTGTGAACTCGCGACTTGCCGGTCCCCAGCGCTGCCCAAGATCTTGGCACGCATGTAGAAGGGGTCGACTATCACAATGTCCGGGGTCTTGTCTCTAATGATCCGCATCTCCATACTCAGCGAAAACAGCCGAACGAAGGTGTAGTGCAGCGGATGAAGGTTAAGCATAGCAAAGATGTCATCAAATCGCAGGACGATCGTACCCCCGACGGCGCTATCCACAAAGCCCTTGCCCTCTGGCACCTTGGCCACGAAAACCGGGTATGCCACATCATTCTCTCTGAGACGCCGCTTCTCCAAAGAAAGAACACTGTCATGCAGACTCCGCATAGCACCGGTTGCAGCATTGAGCATATTTGTCGGTAGCATCGGCCTACCCGCCACATGCACCCTCCTCGAGATATCCTTAGGTGAAGGTGGTCCGTCCTGAGCACGGATCGTACTCGGTGCCGGTTGGCTCGCACTGGCGCCCTTGTTAGTCTTTCGTTTCCGTCCCTTCTTCTTGATCTGCTGTAATGGGATCGAGTTCTGCTCACAGACCGCCTTCTTGAGCGTGTTGGGGCTGATAATATTTGGCACCTCAGCTATCTGAGGCTCGGTGAAGGCGGCAGCTGGAGGCGTCTCCTGAGAACTGAACGCCAGACGACGCCTGTTGCAATTGGGTTTCTCCGCCGTACCAGCTAGATCGCGGTCGTCTTTTTGAGGGTTGGGTTCTTGAGAAGGAGGCCCGCAGAACTCGTCACCGTACCCATGCTCGGCAAAGTACTTATCGACGTTGGTAAATGTACCGTCGTCGTTGTCGTCGTCGTCCGGATCCTGTGCCATATGCATGTTCGGATCCTGTGCCATAGGGATGTCCGGCAGGTCCGGTAGCGTTGCGGCGTTCTTGCCATGGCTTGGCGCTGGCACGACTGGCGGTCTTGTCTGTGGGGTGGTGTCCCCCGCCCCCAAACGAATCTGGCTCTTCGGCCAAAGCAGGGGCCAGCTTACACAGGCGCTGAGGGTCATCACATCATCTTCGTCGGCCCCAGCGGGTCGAATCGGAGGTAACAACTCGTCGCAGCCTGGCAGTACCCGAACCAGTTCAACCCTATAGAAGGTGGGTGGCATCGGATTACCGTGGAACACGCGGTTGCCCGGTTGAACGATTCTGCCCTTGGCGACATCGACCAACTCGCCGCCCACGAAGTGCAGGAGAGTGCAAGGAACATCGGTGGCGCCCTGCGAAAACATGTAGGGCGTCAGGGATGCCCAGTCAAAGGCAAGGAGATGAAGTCATCGGCCGAGAGGCTTAGTTACCGTGATGCCGTCGAGCTCGGCTAATGTCGAGGCACCGCCAACGGCGGGCGTGCGCGTGCAACTGACGGAGGGGCCGCTTGCTGGCGAGGTGCCGGCCGGCGTACACCCAGGTGCATTAAGCTCCAATGCCCGTGCCGGCGCCGGAGACACGAATACCGCCTCCGCCGGAGACACCAATGGCGCCGCCTGCGCGTTGTGCGAGTTGCTGGCCGTGAAGCTGGGAACCGGGGGAGGCCCCTGTTGGCCGCCCGCAATCCACGTCGTCAGCCCCTGAATCAAGGTAGGCACAATGGCGGTGAGCGTCGTTCCCAGTTGTTGTTGCACTTGCTCTTGGACAATCTCCGGAATCCGCGCCACTTGTGCCTTGAGTTCTTGAACCTCGCGCGACTGGCTTTCCGAGCTGGTCTTTTTCTCCTTTCGCCCACCAGCGGTATAGTATGACGACCATTTTGTGGACAAGCCTTTGCCGGCCACACGACCAGCTGACGACGGCTTACTGAGCTTATCCTTGTTTTTCATTACGTTCAACGCCCTATTTAAAGGGGTGTCAAAAGGGGAGCTCTGAGATGACCCCGCGCTACTGCTTTCAGCCTCCTGCGGAAGGAATGTGAACCATTTAGAAATTTGGCTTCATTAACTAGAATGCAACCATATATGTAGCTAATTACGCGGGGGTGTATTCCTTACCAGAACTTTCTCAAGCGCCTTGGTCTTCGGATCCGTGGTAAGCTCCTTTGTTACCGGGTCCTCCTTGTACCGGGCCCTGACAAAGTTCCTGGTCTGCTTGTCAGGGAATTTCTCGAAGCGGGGCGGTAGGCCTTGCTCGGCACGCTCCGCGTCCTCCTTGTCCCATATAGGCTCCGCCACTCTATAACCGCCGGGACCGAGTTGGTGGACCCCTAAGTTCAACTGCCGCATTTCTTTCCCCCACTGACTTGATTCGGAGGTTGCGCTGCTCTCGCACTTGATCTTGAACTCCTTGTAGTCATCTTCGCTCATCAAAGGATATTTCGCCTTGATCTTCTCATAACTATCACCTTTTTCAATCATTGCCTTCACCGTGCTTCTCCATGTAGACAGGGCCGTGCTCATCCTCGTGAGGGCGGCACTGTTCACTTTATTCCCTGAGAGGCGTGTGTTTGCAAACTCATTGGGGAACTTGTATCGTTCGTGCAGCTTCGTGAAGAGGAGGCAGCGCAAATTCCCTCGGTCCTTATGCCTTAGGTTCTCGGTGTTGATCGAGACGGTGCTCCGGAGAATGCACCCGAGCTGAACCGAGTACCCCTTGACTACATGTTTGGGCGCCGTTGGATGCCCGTCGGAGTTCACTTCAGTAAATTCCTCCTTGACGGTGCCGAGCATGTTCGGGCGCCGGTCCTTCCGTTGCCTCTTCGGTTGGCTGCCATCTGTGCGTGCGCCGCCATCATCAGTGGTGGCATCCTCGGCGGCACCATCAGTGGTGTCATCCCCGACCCCACTAGGGGTTGTGTAGTCAGGATCGGTGTCTTCCGCGGCATCGTCCCGATAGCGGTGAGGTTCTTCCTCCATCTCCTGGGACAGCTCCCAGAATTGCTTGCCGCCCGAACCGCCGGCCTCATCGTTGTGGGCCATGTTTCGCTCTAAATAGGAAAAAAGTTTGGTCAAAAAGTTGGTTATTGTCAAGGAACAAGATCATGGTCTCATCATTTAGGGTTTGTCGACACCGAGGCATCCTAAAAGCTAATCTTTTATCATTTAGGGTTTGTCGACGCCGAGGCACCCTAAAAGCCTAAGCGTACATCATTTAGGTTCTCATCGACACCGAGGCACCCTATAGAAGCCAAGGTTTCATCATTTAGGGTTTGTCGACGCCGAGGCACCCTAAATGCTAAGTTAAGTTTTCATCATTTAGGGTTTATCGATGCCGAGGCACCCTAGGTTGGGGCTAATCACTTGGCACTAATCACTTGGCTCTATTGCCACCTATGTTGGGTTTATCATCTAGGGTTTATCGATGCTAAGGAGAATTCTAAGTTGGGCGTAATCACTTGGCTCTATTGCCACCTATGGTTTAATGCAGCAAGAATGGCGGGGCAGTCGATCCTACTTAACTAAGTACTAAGATACCCCGGCCCATGCATTAGTCGCAAGTACCCCATATGTCCTATTTTTAGCAAAGTCATGCTAAATCTCATAGGGAAAATTTCAGCATGACCTTTGCTGAAAATAGGACATATGGAGTACCCGAATTTGCCGGAACGGAAGTTAATCGACATTCCAGCAAACTCAAGGGCCTCTCGGGGTACCTGCAAATTCATCACGACACAATGGTCGGAGACAAAACATGATGGGCAGGCCAAATACTCATGTCACAAGTAATTCAGAGGCATCACAATAAAGCAACACCCTGCACTAGCCTAAAAACAAGTGAAGTTTCACCCATATAAGAACAACTTTATAAAATAAGAGAAGTTGCTAAATTTTTTGTATCCTTCATACACACTGGAGTACAATGCTTTATAATGTTCCATCATCATTACAGAAATCCAAGAAACACATGGTCTTGAGGATATTCTTTATGACTGATTGTTTCAGTTTTACATGCAGATTTTGACCAAAAAACACATGGTCTTTTTAACAGTTTTCAGTTTGGACAGAATACTGAAAACTACAGTTTGGACAGAATTCCTAACACTTTGGTCTTCTAGTTACAAAACAAAACTGACATAATTCTAGATGCCATAACTGAATTTTCCTTTGGCATCTAAAAACTGACATAATTTGGATAATTCTAGACCAACTGGCCTCTGTGAATGTCTAGTTCATTTTCCAACATATGAGATGAAGATCTAAGTGCTCAGCTACTTGATAGTGTTATAGGATATAATATAAATGAAAATTAATTTTAAGACAGAAAAATAATAATTTCGGTGACCCCTGCCAATACAACTAAAGAATATGACAAGAAAATAACTAGAGTATAAGTTGGCAGTAATTTTGCTAAAAAAATTGCATACAAACTAAAGAATATGACAAGAAAATAACAATATACACTTTTTGCTAAATTTGGAGTTACTTCCTATAACAGTGATGATGACAGAGTAGTGTAAAGTATATTCTCCTAGCAGTATGTTCCATCTTGTAAAAGAAAAGGAAAGAAAAATTGTTTTCTAGGCATAAAAAAGAGACCTTTTACAGTACAACAAGTTATTTTGGACCGTTTATTTTTTTGATCTAGTGACCCAGATTTGCTAATACTACACCAACAATTGTTTTCTAGGCTAATACTACATCAAGCAAGCAGAGTGTTGAATGATGGTGACAGAGCTCTAGAGTTCACATGACACTTCCATTAGTTCATAGCAGTAGCACAGAGGAAGGAGGAAGGAGGAGAGGTACCTGGTCGCCGGAGGGGTCGGGGTCGGGGCCGCGGTCGAAGGAGAGCAGGGGCCGGTGGCGGAGGACGGCAGGGGCAGGCGGGATGGGCGCGTCGGGGCCGCGCTCGCCGGCTGCTGCAGGGGCCGGAGGAGGCCCTCGCTCGTCGGAGGGAGGAGGAGAGGAGAGGAGCGGGCGGCGCGCGCTCGGCCGATCCCGTTCGGGGGGCGCGGGGGCGGCGGGGGTGGAGTCCCGCGGGGGTCGGGGCGGCGGCGTTGAGGCAGCGCAAGAGCACAGCGGCGGACGGCGTGCAGGCGCGGCGGACGGAGGGGACGGAGCAAGGGGGCGGCGGCGTACGGTTGGGGTCGAGGAGTGGGGGATCTGGCGAGCGAGGGAGGGAGGGAGGCGACAGTGCGAGGGGAACAAGTATGTCTATTCTAATGGCGCACCTCCCCCTGGTGCGCCATTAGAATTTGGTTTTACTTACTAGCCCGACTGGTCAGGTTATATCCCACCTAACCCTATCTCCATCAGAACACGCCCACTAGCCCGACTGGTCAGCACGCAACACACACACTAGGAGGTCCTGGGTTCGATTCCCAGGCTCCCCAATTTTTATTTTTATGCATTTAAAATGCTGTTTGATATTTATTTGTGTTTAAATATGTTCAAACTTGTTTAAATCATAACAGTAATAATTTTTTATGCTTTTTTTTGCAAATTTAGTTGCATTCATTTGTGACGGTGGAGCGGGCCGGGGAGGGTGCGGGGGAGAGGGTGCGGGGGGTCGTCGGCGACGGCCGGTGGAGCGGGGGAGGGTGCGGTGGGTCGTCGGCGACGGTGGAGTGGGGGAGGGTGCGGGCCGGGGGTCGGCGGCGGCGGCCGGTGGAGCGGGGGAGGGTGCGGGGGGTCGGCTACAATCGAGAAATACAATCGAGTGTCCATGAAATTTAAAAACATTCATGAGTTCAAAAAGTGCCCATGAAATACAATCGAGAAATGAAGGCTACAATTTAAATACAATCGATCTTAGCTAGCTATCTGTTCACAATCTTCTTGCCCTTATTTTTCGTAAATGGAGTTCTTCTCTTGAACGGACGTCCTTTAGGTAGGGTGGTCCTGCTTCTTCTTGTGGTGTATGCTAATACTTCATCGTCGTCGTCATGTTCCATCTTCGGGTCGCCGTACTTGTCGAAGTCTTGCTCATTGGCGACTCCATCCATTCCGATGATCTTCCTTTTGCCTCTCCTCACGACAACACGACTGGGCTTTGATGGGTCGGTAATGAAGAAGCATTGGTCCACTTGGGAAGCCAGTACCCATGGCTCATTTTTCGCGGTGACGTTCGCGCCTGCGGTCTTGGATTTGGCTTCGGGTATAACCATGGTGGTGAAATACCGGTCTTCTTTTATGACGCTCTTGGCCCATCTGACACGGAACATCGGGACCTTCTCTCCAGCGTAGCTCAGCTCCCAGATCTCCTCGATCCTTCCGTAGTATCTATCCTTGTCGTTACCGGTGTAGGATTCCATCGTTACCCCGGAGTTCTGATAACCATCGCTCTTCATGTCCTTGTCCTCGGTGTAGAATGTGTAGCCGTTGATATCGTACGCCTCATACGTCATCAGGTTGTGCTCGGCGCCCTGTGACAAGGCGAATATGAGTTGTTCTTCCGCGGAAGAATCCTCATGTAAAGGGTACGACAGAAGCTTCTGCTTGAACCAACGCGTGAAACATGAGTTGTGCTCTTTGATTATATCTCCGTCTGTCCTCTGTTGGCCTCGGTCATTGTACGTCTTCTCAATAAACGTTTTGTGCTCTACCACCCAAGGATCGACCACGTCTATGTGTTGTAGCGCGACTAGGTTTGCTCTTTCAAAGTCGGCGAGTCGACCATCGAAGTCGACATGCATTTCGCGGCGACCCTCACGGTGACCCCATCCAGCGAGCCTGCCGAGGTGCCTGTTGACGGGCAGACCAACGGGGTTCTCGATGCCTAGATAATTCGTGCAGTAGGAGATGCACTCTTCGGTCAGAAAGCCCCTGGCTATGCTTCCCTCTGGACGTGACATGTTGCGAACGTATCCTTTGATGACACCATTCATCCTTTCGAACGGCATCATGCTGTGCAGGAACGTCGGCCCGAGTTGGATGATATCCTCCACGATATGGACCAGCAGATGCACCATAACGTCGAAGAATGCGGGAGGGAAGTACATCTCAAGCTCGCATAGTATCACCACGATCTCTTCCTGTAGCCTTCTGAGTTGCCTCACGCCAACCGACTTCCGAGAGATGACGTCGAAAAAGTTGCATAGGCCAAATAGCGTTTCACGGACGTGCGCGTCCATGATCCCACGGATTGCAACTGGAAGTATCTGCGTCATCAGCACGTGACAGTCGTGAGACTTCATCCCGCTGAACTTCTGCTTCACTGAGTCTAGGTATCTGCTTATCTTCCCCGCGTAACCGTAAGGAAGTTTTACTCCTACGAGGCAGGTGAAAAACTGATCGATCTCCTCCTGACTTAGAGTGAAGCACGCGGGAGGGAAGTCATTTCCGGTCTTCTTGGCCTTTTTGCCTTTGCGACGACTTTCCGTGTCCTGCTTCGCCTCATCATCATCATCATCATTAGCGTGAAGCTCCTCCCTGATGCCCATTGATTTCAAGTCTGCCCTTGCTTTCGGCCCATCTTTGGTCCTCTCTGGCATGTTGAGCAGGGTACCAAGCAGACTCTCGCACACGTTCTTCGTGATATGCATGACATCAAGGCTGTGAGGCACACGGTGGATCTTCCAGTACGGCAAGTCCCAGAAAACAGACCTCGTTTTCCATACCTTCAGCAGTGGCTCTGGCGCCTTTCGCTTCTTTCCCGGCTCTGGCGCCTTTTGCTTCTTTCCCGGCAGTGGGCAATCTTTCCAATTTTTCAACAGCTCGTCTATTTCCTCGCCGCTCCTCGTACGCGGGCGTCTTCGGGGTTCGGTTTCACCATCGAACAGATCCTTGCGTTTCCTCCACGGGTCATCGTCGCGAAGCCACCTTCGATGTCCCATGAACACGGTTTTCGAAGACCCGGGATCTCTATCTAGCTGGCGATACGTTGTGTCATCCATGCACCTGACACATCCAGAAAATCCGTGGACCACCTGCCCCGCGAGATATCCGAAACCGAGATAGTCGTGCACCGTCGTGAGCAGTGCGGCTCTCATAGGGAAATATTCTTTCTCTGCGGCGTCCCACGTATTGGCTGGCGTTTTCCACAGCGTGTCTAGCTCCTCTTCCAGCAGCCCCAGATACAGATTGATGTCGTTCCCTGGTTGTTTCGGCCCTTCAATTAGCATACTCATGTGAATGTACTTCCTCTTCATGCACAACCAGGGGGGAAGGTTGTACATCCACACAAACACAGGCCAGGTGCTATGTGTGCTTCTCTGGCTGCCAAACGGATTGACTCCATCGGTGCTCGCGCCCAGCACGATGTTCCTTGGATCGTTCCAAATTCTGGGTGTTCGAAGTTCAACGCTTGCCACTGGCTCCCATCCTTAGGGTGACTCAGCATCTTGTCTTTTTTATTTATCTCCGGATCATTTGCGTCATCTTCTCGCTTCTTCTCCTCCCTATCCGCGTGCCAACGCAGGAGCTTTGCTACCTTAGGGTCCGCGAAATACCGCTGCAGACGAGGAGTGATCGGAAAGTACCACACCACTTTTCGAGGAGCTTTCTTCCTCTTCTTGTATCGAGTGACGCCGCACACCGGACATATGGTAGACTCCGTGTGCTCGTCCCGATAAATGATGCAATTGTTCATGCACACATGGTATTTCACGTGCGGTAAATCCAGAGGACACACGATTTTCTTCGCCTCCTCGAAACTGGTCGGGCACTTGTTCCCCTTGGGAAGACGTTCGTGCCAGAATGACATGTTCTCGTCGAAGCATGCGTCGGTCATTTTGTGCTTTACCTTCATCTCCAGAGCCATGAGCGTTACTTTCAGGCGGGTATCCTCGGGCCTGCATCCTTCATACAATGGAGTAACCGCGTCTATCTCCAGTTGATCCAGCTTGGCTTTCTCTCGGGCGGCAGCTCTTGCGTTATCCGTCTGCTTGAGAAGCAGCTCTTGAATATGAGGGTCCTGCACCCAGCCCATCGATGGTCCATCGTCGTCTGCTCCGCCGGCATCTTCATCTTCATGATCATGCCCTTCGTCTGCTCCCGCATCTTCCTCATCATCATGTCCGGCATCTTCTACATGATGACTGTGTACAGCATCACCGTCGTGATCATGTCCTGGAGATTCTTCGTCTTCTCGCCCGCCCGAGCCGCGGTGGTTGTCTTGCTGCCCATCCTCATTTCTTGCCCGACCCCCATGGACGACTTCATAGTCATCTTCATCACCTTGCCACCGATAGCCATCCATGAAACCACGCAAGAGCAGGTGGTCCCGCACCTGCCCGGAATCCGGGTCCGCAATAAGGCTCTTCAGCTTGCATCTTCGACACGGACATCTTATCTCCGTCTCGTTCTTTTCAAGCATCTCGGCCTTCGCGGAGCTCAAAAACCTATTCACGATGCCTTCGGTCATCGTGCGGACCATGGTCACCTGCGGGGTAGAGCAAAACGATATTTTAGAACCAAGAAAAAATTTGGCATGACTTTCCCTAAAAATAGGACCAAAAAGAATGCATAGTGCCAAAATTCTCGCCGAAACGGAAATGAATCAACATTCCGGCAAAATATTGGCAACTATCGCATTTCAAATACCGGTACCTGCAAACACAAACATATATGCAACACCACAAACATATGCAACACCACAAACATACATAGATCTAGCTAGGACATAAAAAGTGCATGTGCACGTTGTTGGAGGGAGAACAACATAAAGATAGCTTCCCCCTTACTTACCTATCAAAAAAAGGGGCTTTAACCACGTAATTTGGATGAATTTATGGTGCAAATGAGGTGAGGAGGAGGAGGCAGCCGAGACAAGCTTGGAGGAGGGAGGAGAGAATGAAGTGGGGAAAGTGAGTGGGTAGGTGTGGCTGTCCAAAATATCTAGCTCGTCCCAGGTTACTAATGGCGCACCACCACACAATGCACCATTAGTAACTCTGGTTACTAATGGCGCACCTGCTGGTGGTGCGCCATTAGTAGTTTTGCAAAAAAACACTAATGGCGCACGGGGAGCAGTGCGCCATTACTAGCTTAAACTAGTAATGGCGCACTGCACCCAGGTGCGCCATTAGTAGTTTTGCAAAAAAGTAAAAAATAAAAAAAATATTTTAGTGGCGCACTATGTTGCTGGTGCGCCATTACTAGTTACAACTAGTAATGGCGCACTATGTCCTGGTGCGCCATTAGTATGTCTGGCAAAATAAAAAAAAATTTGTTACTAATGGCGCACCGTTTGTCTGGTGCGCCATTAGTGTCTTTCACACTAATGGCGCACCAGCACATGGTGCGCCATTGCTATATAGCAATGGCGCACCACATGTCTGGTGCGCCATTAGTGGCCATTCCATCTATAGCCCTTTTCCTAGTAGTGTCCACGACATAGTTCAAACTCCCGAATCTGACCTGACGACTAGGGGCGTAGCTATCGATCTGCTCTAGATGGCCAAGCATGTTGGCCCGCAGGGAGAAGCCGACGAACACAAAGATCTGTCCAGGGAGGAAGACTTCTCCTTGGACATCATTTTGTAGATGATTGAAGGGGCCATCAAACCTTTTGAGGACGGCATAGTGGAACTCTCAATGAAAGCACCAATGTCGGTGTCAAAACCGGCGGATCTCGGGTAGGGGGTCCCGAACTGTGTGTCTAAGGTCGATGGTAACAGGAGACAGGGGACACAATGCTTACCCAGGTTTGGGCCCTCTCTATGGAGGTAATACCTACTTCCTGCTTGATTGATCTTGATGAATATGAGTGATCTACCACGAGATCGTAATGGCTAAAACCCTACAAGTCTAGCCTGTATGACTACGATTATGATCGTTGGCCTCTACGGACCTAGCCCTCCGGTTTATATAGACACCGGAGGGATCTAGGGTTACATAAAGTCGGTTACAGAGAAGGGAATCTTCATATTTGGTCGCCAAGCTTGCCTTCCACGCCAAGGAGAGTCCCATCCGGACACGGGTAGAGTCTTCGGTCTTTGTATCTTCACAACCCATCAGTCCGGCCCATGGCTAACAGGCCGGACGCCCGATGACCCCTTAGTCCAGGACTCCCTCAGGGATGCCGCTCCCTCGGGAAGTCTTGGTGTCGTCCGCCTCGTGAGGCTTGGCCCCTTGCGAGAGTCTTGTCTTGGCGATGTTGCAGATGGGCCATACCGTGCCGTCGAGTGAGCCATGCTGTGGGCCGTAGGCAGACAAGTCTGGGTACCTTGGTTCCCAGAACACCGACAGTAGCCCCCGGGCCCAGGGCGCGCTCGGGCTGGCTTCGAGGCTAAACCTACGGGAAAGGGTGAAGAGTCGCAGGCCCCAATTGCCCGCGGGCCAGGCTGACGTGTTGCGCTCGGCAGGACGCGGATGCCTCCTCTCCCCCACATCGCCTCTACAACAGTTCTGAGTTGACAGCAGCGTGATGAATGCAGCAGGGCCATCATGCTCGGAACGTGGAGGGGCGCCGGTTGTTCTTCTTCCGCCTATAAATGGGCGAGGGGGTGGAGCCCCTTTGTCCATCTTCGTCTTCCTGTCATCACACCATCCTACCTCTGCCACATCCCCACCCTGCCAGAGCGACAATGGCGCCAGCAGGTAGGTTCTCCACAGAGGAGAAGGGCAAGACCTCCCTGGTGGGGCCGGAGGCGCCACCGCCCAAGAGAGGGCGCGGCCGTCCCCGCAAGTCTGCGGCCGCTCCGGCGACAACTCCGCGAGGGCGCGGGTTGTAGGATCGAAAGTATGTCTAGAGGGGGGTGATTAGACTACTTGACAAAATAAAAATCTAGCCTTTTCCCAATTTTAAGTCTTGGCAGATTTTAGCAACTTAGAACAAGTCAAGCAATCAACCTACACATGCAAGTCTAAGAGTATAGCATCCGAATGTCAAACATTGCATATGAAGGTAAAGGGAGGAGTTTGGAGGGAGCAAACGCAATGTAGACACGGAGATTTTTGGCGTGGTTCTGATAGGTGGTGCTATCGTACATCCACGTTGATGGAGACTTCAACCCACGAAGGGTAACGGATGCGCGAGTCCACGGAGGGCTCCACCCATGAAGGGTCCACGAAGAAGCAACCTTGTCTATCCCACCATGGCCATCGCCCACGAAGGAATTGCCTCGCTAGGGTAGAGCATCATGAAGTAGGCGACCTCCTTGCCCGTACAAACTCCTTGGTTCAACTCCACAATCTTGTCGGAGGCTCCCAAGTGACACCTAACCAATCTAGGAGACACCACTCTCCAAATGGTAATAGATGGTGTGTTGATGATGAACTCCTTGCTCTTGTGCTTCAAATGATAGTCTCCTCAACACTCAACTCTCTCTCACAGATTTGGATTTGGTGGATAGAAGATTTGAGTGGAAAGCAACTTGGGGAAGGCTAGAGATCAAGATATGCCACCTATTTATGATGAATATGATGATGAGCATGTTGATTTGCCTAGTTGAGATGCTATGCTCCATAGGATATCTTGTGAAAATTCTAGCAGTCACGTCATGTTTGACAATCCATTAAACTTTTCATATGCTATGAGTGAGATCTCCCATATTGCATCATTTCAATCCCAACATAGTAACTATGCATGCCCCATTAAAATAAATCCCATTTGCACTTGTGGCATAGATGACGACATGATGGTCATTGGCTTTTGTTTTTCATGCGATGATATTGCTATGCTTCCTTTACAAGATTTGCGCAATTCATCTACTATGCCATGCCATGATCACATTGTTCCAAATATGCATTGTTTTGGATGTTGTCAATATTCTCCATGTGATGTTTCCACTAATTCTCATGAGGAGACCCTCATAGTTTCCTCATAAATATTAGGAGATTTTGAGACATCCTATCCTTTGCATGCTTCCCATAATTGCTTGCACCATATGCATTCCATGAATAACAATGCTCTACACATCTCTCATGATGCATTACACAATTTGAGTCTCCATTATGATATACATAATAACAAACCTCTCATGATGGATGACATGTTTCTATATTATGCATCTCATTTATTTGAGCATTGGCTATTTTGTGCTAACCAACACATGCACGTGCACATCATGATGGATGATGTGTACATATACCACGCACACACAATTTTCCCATTGTCTTTGTTTTGTGTAGGTACTCACGTATACTCTTCAACCTATCAATACCAAGAGCTGACGAAACGAGCTCTTGAGAGCAATGATGATTTGGGATTCCGTGAATTGTCCATACCACCATTCTCTTCACGCACGGACTACGCGCATCTCTTTTACTTAGCTCTCACACGGCTATGGGTTATATATCACTTGTTACCTTATGCCCATTATATCATGTTCACTTTGCATGTTATGCCTCGTACAATGCCTTTGCCATGCAATTGTCACCCTTGCTTGCACTTACATGTGATTGACTATTATACTACTTCTATGTGTATTTGCTTGCTTGGTGGAGATCCTTGTTGATATTACCATATTTTCCTTTTGCCTCATTCTATTGTGGATTCTTGTGTTGGGGGAGCCATATTGTTCAATTGCTATTTACATATGACTTCTTGCCAGTACATTGATGATATTTTGCTCATATCTTGCTTTCATGCTTGTGATATGTCATGTGCATTATTCATGCCCACTATTTGCACACATGACCTCCTTGCCATGATTCTTTCTAGTAAGTTGCATCTTCGCACTACTAGCTTGCTTGACTTGATCATTATGATTGCTTGCTTTGTCAAATCACCCATGTTCCATTCTTACTCGCTTTCTTGGGTTGATGACATATATTTTCATGCCTCTCACATGATATATCTTGATCATTGTCTCTTGTGTTCATTAGTTGCACCTCTCATATGCCATTGTAGTGAGTGCACCCATGCTATGCTTATTGATCTCGGAGACTTGGACATATTACTTGTGAAGCATGTTTATTTGATTGAGCTTATTGTCTTTGGTTGTACTCGCATCATATGCTTTCATACCATACCACACCTTGTCCTTTCTTATGATAAGAATGATGAGAACACTTGTTGGGTATCTCGCCCCTTGAATGATAGGTGTTGCAATTGCACTAACCTCATTTGTTTTTCGGAGTGTTTGTCATGTTCTTTCATTTTGAGGGATTCACAAGGTGGTACCATGACGCGACATATTGGTTATGTGATGGCATACATGATGTGCGACACCAACATTTTCGACATCCTCATAAAGGTGAACTCTTTTCCTTTGAGCCATCTTCGCATATGCATACTAGATGGGTCATTCTTTCATTGTTGTCTCCTTCTTATTGTCTACATCATACATATGTTGGATGGACGACCGACATTGGAGATGGACCCTATGGACCTGCAAGTTGAGGAATGCTTGGACTTATGGGATGCACCTCCGGAACTCCACTCATGCCACGACATCAAGCATTGGTACATCAACACTCCTTTGACACATTGCACCAACATATACATATTTGTTGATTGTGCTCCCACATGTCATGCTCGATGGACATTTCATACTCACCGCAAGTTTGCACCCTATGCATGGATTGACACACATTATGATTTGCTTGTTGCATCTTGTATTCCCATGTCATCCATGATATATGAGCTTGTGCATTTTCTTAGAAAATTTGTTGTGATCTTTCTTCATGGCATCTTCATACATAATGATCACATTGCCTACCATCAATTGCATGATAACATAATCATATTGTGCATCCATTGCCATATTAATGCTATTGATAAACCATCTCACTATGACATCATTTTGCACCGTGGTTGCATTGATCATATTCACAACACATTTGTGTGCACAATGAATGCTTTTGCTCCCATGAACGCTTTGCATATCATTCTATATCATCTTGATAAGCTTCATGCTGTCGGCATTCTGGGAACGGGGGTTCCCAGACTTGCCTGCCTGTGGCCCACGGCGTGGCTAAGTCAGCGGGCCGTACGACCCATCTTCATCAACAAGGCATCCAAGACCCTCGCGAGGGGCCAAGCCTCGCGAGGCGGATGACGCAAGACCTCCTGAGGAGGGGCCTAGCCAGGAAGGCTCACGAGGAGCGGAGATATCAAGGCGGGGAAAACCTCACAAGGATCTCGTGACGTGAGCCATGACGATCGGCACTAGGCGAGCACCAGGTGGGCGCCAGCGCGCACAGTGTCCTTGTTTCCTCTTTGGTGCTAAGGAGGCAAGCGCAGGCGAGGAGTACCAAGGCATCAGGCAAAGGTTTCCATATTGGTGCGACGAGACCAAGACCAGAAGGACGGAGGTCATCGTGGAGCCCAAGACAGTGTCACCACCAGAGCCTTTCGCAGGAGAAGACCACTTTTGTCAGGATAGCTTGTACTAGCTGTCCCCCTTCAAATTTGCCCGCCGTTGTTGGCTCCCTTCCCGCTCAATATTTGGGGAGAGGACCAGGGCCTATATAAGTAGAACTAGCCACCACAGTAGGGGCATCTCAGCTTGATCTGAACTGATCGAGAGCCTACCCTAGCCACAAGAACACCTCAACCCCAGGAGGCTGTTCTCCCCCTTGTATTGTTCATCATCAGCCCAATCCACCACCGCCACACTGGAGTAGGGTATTACACCACAACGATGGCCTGAACCAGTATAAATCTCGTGTCTTTCTATGTTGCGAGTTCGTCGAGTTCGTCCACGAGATCTTAGTGAGCTAGGGCGTGGATCGGTAGGAGGGAAAGACTTCGCGCGCACCCCAGAGTTTGAACCTTAAGGGTTTTTCCGGAACACCACATCCGACACATGCGCTTTTTCATGAACAATCTTGCTGCATGGACTCATACTTACTTGATGGACACCTTGTGTGCACTAAACATTGTATTTCCGAGTATTGTTTATGTTTGCTCTTTGTGCACGTATGCCACTCTGGCAACACCTTGGAGTACTTGGATTGCGCCATGTCTCCAACTCTATCCAACTTCAAGTCCGTCCAAGACAATCGTTTCCATGGTGATGAGGATTACGATCCGAGGTCGGATCTTTCCCAAGGGGGGAGATGATGCAGATCATCCTACGATCATCCCCATGTACACTACGACTACTCCCCAAGCCCCAAGTGTCCATATAATGAGACCTCGAGGATACTCCAATGGAACTAAGGTGAACTTGCTCTGTTCCGAATTTTCCATTTCCGCATGTAAGGCATGGATGCTACCTCAAGCGCAGACCTTGTGCATACTCAGGTACAACCGAGGAGACCATGGAGATCCCAAGGACCAAGGCCAAGTGTGCGTTGGAGTGAAGGAAGGAGAAGGAAGAAGAGCCAGCTGCTATAGTGGCCGGACATCCGGCCGCAGCCCGGACATCCGGCCGCAGCCCGGACATCCGGCCTAACCCCTTCCTATCCAGAGAGCTCCGGAAGCGACCCCGATAGCCCGGACATCCGGCCCCATGCCCCGGACATCCGGCTCCTCCCGAAGTCCCGGACATCCGGCCTCTTTGCCCGGGCATCCGGCCCCGCCTATCCAGAGAGCACAGGAATCGGGCAAGTCTAGCCCGGACATCGAGCTAGAGGCCCAGACATCCAGCTCTTCATGAGCCGCCGGACGTTCGGCCCCCAGCCCGGACATCCGGCCCCTGCCTGTGCACAGAGAATGGTCCAAGGGACCACGTATCCTCTCCCACTTACGCCTTCATGGCTAAGGCCTATATATACTCCCCCACCTCCTCCTAGTTAGGGTTAGTAAAGGATTAGCTCATTTGAGACATACAGCTTTTCTCATCCACTTGGTTACTTCTCCATTGGAGTCCACAACCTCTTTAGAGAAGTTCCCCCAAGCGGATTCAAGACCCCTCACGGGAAGACCCCATCAAGACCTCCTCACAGAGAAGAACTTGCTACTTGTATCGTCCCTTGTTGGTCGTGGATCATGTATCTCATTGTATTTCGAGGATCTAGCACATCTGTAATCGAATCTTGTTGGTTTGAGTGTTTCCTGTCGTGTTTTCCCCTCGTATTCTTCGTGTTCATCGCGGGATCCGCTCCAATCGTGAAAGATCGGACATCTAGGATTCTACCCTACATCCACTACTGCAGGATGCTGCTAACGCTACACTACGATCAGAGACCCTTCGAGAAACTGTGTGCGATGCAATAATCGCAAACAATGCTATATGAAAACCGTCAGAAATGTGTAAAACATTTGCAATGACGGATGCATCAAACACGGTTCAGGTTTTAGTTGCGTGTGCGATGAAGGGCATACGGTTCGGTTCAATGAACTGTTTGCGACGAGGAGGACAAAAGAAACGGGCTGCCAGATGAAGGCGTGTGCGATACATAGCATACGGTTCACTCGGATGAACTGTTTGTGATTAGGCAACACAAAAGAAATGGTCAGCCAGATCAAAGGTGTGTGCGATATACGGCATGCGGTTCACTCGGATGAACTGTTTGCGTTGATACATGAGAACATAAACGGTTCTACTTAACAAGATGTGTGTGATGCGCGGCAAACAGGTTTGTAATCAGAAATGTGTGTGAAGACCGATAAGAACACAGAAATGTGTGTGTTGTGTGATGGGATTGCATATAGAACAACAACATATATATATCCACACACTTATAAGGACATGCTTGCATAACCAAATTAAACATCCACTTACATAGGTGGCTACTACAACCATGGCATTTGCACACACCAAAGTAAACTATTACATGCATAATTACATACGTGGCTACTACACACATGACATTTCCACACACACCAATAAAGTAAACTACATATTACATGCATGATTAACTAGCATAAATGATCATCTGATCATCATCTACTTCTTGTGACGCTTGCTCTTCTTGTGGCTCGATCCGGGCTCGTCGATTTGGGTAATGAGGCACTTCCTCATGTCAACGATCTGCCTGTGCATCTCGTAGCATGTGTACACGCTCTTGGCCGCGAACCTGAGGTGAGGTTCATCCAGTTGCCGCATCCAGGCCTTGTGCCAGGATACAGGGCTTGTTCTCTAGGCATCCTACTTCATCTTTTCATAGTAGGGGTCGATGATGGCCGAGGCGAGTTCGACCAGGGAGCCCTGCTTCATGCTGCCCCAGACCCTGTAATGCTCACGGATTTCGACAAGGTTCTTGCTGGCCAAGCCCGTAACACTGAGCGCTTTTACATCGTCTTTGGTATCCACCATGGTGAACTTGTAGTCGGTGTTGTTGAAAAACCTATTGAAATGGTCGCAAGGCTTTGTGGCCATGCAGTAGTGGTAGATGAGGACATGATGGCGCACACACAACTGGGCAACGGCAACCTTCAGATCTATGCCGGGACGACCGGCGGTGCACTGGGGGTTGATGCCGACCACATTGTACTTGTCTCCAGCAAGCAACTGCTCAACGTTGTTGATGTAGTCGTCTACCACGGCCGGGTCAATGGTGTACACCACCGAGAGATCAGTCTCCCTCGCGTGGGTCTCCACTCTATGCTCGCCGAACTCCATTAGAGCGCCGTCGGACATCCCCTCTCTATGTGTCGTTGTGGGTGTGCTTATTGTGTTGTGGGGCGCGATCGAAAGGTTGAAGAGACTAAGGTTATAATGGCCGCGGGAATTAAAGGGGAAGCCGGACGGCCAGGCATATCGGCAGGCCCTAATCAGTTCTAATTTGTAGCGCGTAACTCCATCGTGCCGCATGTAACTGCATCGTGTGGCAGCGCGCGCGGCGCAACCGCATGCATATGGGGCCCTCGACGTGATTGTGCGCACGCCCAACCGCTGGCAGAGCGCGCGCGGAGGGACACGAGTAGAGCACTCCGCGGCCGCCTCAAGGAAAAGCTGTCCACAAACCGAGCGCGCCGACGGATGCGAGCAGAGCGCGCCAATGGACGCGACAGAGTGCACCGCGGCGCCTAACGGCGAGCACAACATGCTACGGCGCCTAACGGCGAGCATAGCTTGCCGAGGGACACGAGCAGAGGACGGCACAGTGATACGTGGCAAATAAGACGAACTGTGCGAGTGATGTCGGAGACATCAAGCACGAATCAGATTAGAGTTGCGTGTGCGATACGTGGCAGACAGTTGATCCATCGGAGCTGTTTGTGATGGAATAAGCCGTGTGTGTTGCGGGCAAACGCTTGCTGGTGTATAACCTTAAATATAACCAAAAAAGTGTTAATGCATGTTACAAAAATTGTATAGCTGGAAACTATGTTCAAGTACGACTCCAACGATATAATCTATAGTGACATGCATTCATATTTTTTTAGTTAAATCCTACTTATAAACCAGGACGGGGGTATAATAGGTAATTAAATCACAAACTTTTTTTATTAACTGTATGTGTACGTGTCCTCTCGTCCTCCACTCGCACGTCTTGTCACCCCGCTGCCGCAAATGGCTTACAGCGCAAGCTTGCGCAGCGCGCGGGGGCATTCTTTTGGCCAAACGGTGGCGCCAATGAATAGTCGGTGAGCCCGTTCCCACGCAACCTCGCAGGTTCCCGCACAAGCTTCCCACCCGACTCGGTGAAATCCCGAAAATCCCAATGCTTACCGGCCTGCTATAAAAACCCTCACGGCCGGCGAGTCCTGCGTCGCATTTTCCCCTCCCTCCCTGCAGCTTATCTCGTCTGGTTCTCCCCCTATCACCAATGGCACCGGTCCGTCTCGTCACTCAGCTAGTCCGCCGTCATCAGAGGACGGCTCCAGCTGGGAGGCTCCACCGTGACGGCAGCGCAGTCCCCGGCGTAGTGTAGTGCGCGTGGCATCCCTGTTGGGTGTGCGCGGAACACCCACCACACGCTCCGCCGCCGCTGCCCCTCGGCAGCTGTTGCCGGCCGCCGTTGCCGCCACACCACCGTCTAAAGCCAGGGCCATCTCCCCCTCCGCTGCCTCGGCCCAAAGGTGGGAGGTGGCCGTCGTGGCCGCCACCCCACTGCCGGCCACCGTGGCCATCACCCGCTCCGCCACCGCGACCCGAAGGCGGGAGGTGGTGGTTGTGGTGGCCACCCCATCGTCGGCCGCCGTGGCCACCAACCCACCGTCGACCGCCGAGATCATCACCCGCTCCGCCACCGCCGACCGAAGGAGGGGGCGGAGGTGGAGGCCCGCACGTGCGTCAACGACCTTTCGCGCTACATCGAGTTCCTGCCGGAGGAGGAGGAGTGCCTCGTCGAGCACGGAAAGAGCCTTACCGCAGCCGTGACGGCAGCATACGCCGACGCAGAGGCGAGGAATCAGGAGATCTATGAGCAGTCCGGCCACTTTGAGAGGGATCGTCTGGAGCGGCAGTGGGCGTTCGAGGTGGCGAGCGTCGCTGAATGTGAAGCAGCGGCAGGCACCGTATTGCATTTGTCCAGCTCGTCGGTAGGCTTCTCCGCGTCCTCTGCCTCTTACTGAGCGTGCTCGGCAGAGGAGAGGGTGCCGGAAGTAGCACAAAGCCCCTCCGTGGTAGTAGTATTTAGGGGCTATTTTTATTCAGTTCATCTGACTATAGATGTGTGGTCGAACTGTACAACTTACTTAAAATTAGCTAGTATATATAGTTGAACTAGCTATTTCAGTATGTGGTTGCAACAATTGGGGAGAAGTTTGGTCGGTTCAGCTCTCGAGTTGAACTGTTTGTATAAATTAAGAATGAATGCTTAATCTATGAATGAAATCTATGCTTAATTACGTAATTTTAGTTGCAAAAATTACATAGTGCTAATGATTTCCAGCTACATATTTTGACAAATCGCAGTGTTACAAGGATTGACAAATGGCAATGTTACTAGCTCAACAAATGTTAATCTTTCCAGTTTGACAAATGGCAACATACCCAATATGACAGATGCAAATCTTACCAAATTGTTTGTACGTGGTTGCACATGGGTCATCCAGAACAACCATTTGCGCTGAAGCGATGCACAAATCCTGTGCTGCTCTCACTTTGCATACGGGTGTTCTATCTAAATCGTTTGCGATCAAGAGCTGCAGAAATCCTGCTCGGCACATTTTCTCTTGGCTTCCTGGGGAAGCTGTCGGTTTGCATACGGGTGTTCTAACTAAAACATTTGCGATGAGTGTTTTATATATAAAAAGAGAATTAAACTGCGGCTTGGGCGCCACTAATGGAGAGGATGCGAGCAAGGCGGGCAGCCATGGAAATCAAAGGGCTTGCTTCCCAGTGAGCCTGCGCAGCGTACAACTCGCATGCTTCCCAGTGAGCCTGCGCACTCGAGGACAACTTGCACGCCTCTCGGCAGCCTGCGCACCGGACGCCGCTCGCACGCCTCCCGTTCAGTCAAGGTCAAGCAGCTGTCCGCACGGCACCTCCTACAGCCATTAAAACCAAGACACATGGCGTCACATGAATGGTTAACAGAATTTTGGATTTACTAGAATTTAAACACCAGGCATCTCAATGTTTTGCCGGCAATCAACGGTGCCCTGGTCTTTGAAATTCATGCCCATTTCTTGCATGGGACCTAAGCATGCACCCACGGACACAGATTTGATTTTCCAACCAATTTATATGCACTGGAGCATGTGCATGTAGTTCAAATTTGAATTATGCACATAAATGCATTGAAAACTCAGTCAATGCATAAAAATGTCCAAATGAACCCCAAAAAATCACAAAAAATCACACAACACTCCTGTTGTTCTATGTCGACACGAGAAAAAAATTTGAAAGCAATAAGAGGCAATGGATATCGTTTCAGCCCCAAAGGTGGGACGTTCCCTACCAAAAACCATCAGGCTTGTTGTGAGAAGCTCCGGTTTGTGAGAAGCATATACACAAACCTGCCCCAAATGGGACAAAATTTGTACCACGGCATGTTCATGCTGCTCCATGATAGCATGCCAAGTTTCATGAATTTCAGATGAGTTTTGGATTTACTAGAATTTGAAAACCAGGCATCTCAATGTTTTGCCGGCAATCAACGGTGCCCTGGTGTTCGAAATTCATTCCCATTTCTTGCATGGGACCTAAGCATGCACCCGAGGACACATATTTGATTTTTCAACCGGTTTATATGCACTGGAGCATGTTCATGTAGTTCAAATTTGATTTATGCACATAAATGCATTGAGAACTCAGTTAATGCATAAAATGTCCAAATGAACACCGAAAAATCACAAAAATTGACACAACACTCCTGTTGTTCTATGTTGACACGAGAAAAAAAATTGAAAGCTATAAGAGGCAATGGATATCGTTTCGTCCCCAAAGGTGGAACGTTCCCTACCGAAAACCATCATGCTTGTTGTGAGAAGCTCCTGTTCGTGAGAAGCATATACCCTAAACCTGCCCCAAATGGGACAAATTTTGTACCACGGCATGTTGATGCTGCTCCATGATAGTATGCGAAGTTTCATGAATTTCAGACGAGTTTTGGATTTACTAGAATTTAAACACCAGGCATCTCAATGTTTTGCCGGCAATCAACGGTGCCCTGGTGTTTGAAATTCGTTCCCATTTCTTGCATCGGACCTAAGCATGCACCCAAGGACACAGATTTGATTTTTCAACCAATTTATATGCACTGGAGCATGTGCATGTAGTTCAAATTTGAATTATGCACGTAAATGCATTGAAAACTCACTTAATGCATAACAATGTCTGAACGAACGCCGAAAAATCACAAAAATTCGCACAACACTCCTGTTGTTCTACGTTGACATGAGAAAAAAAATTGAAAGCAATAAGAGGCAATGGATATTGTTTCGTCCCCAAAGGTGGGACGTTCCCTACCAAAAACCATCATGCTTGTTGTCAGAAGCTCCGGTTTGTGAGGAGCATATACCCAAACCTCCTCCAAATGGGACAAAATTTGTACAACGACATGTTGATAACGCTCCATGATAGCATCCCAAGTTTCATGAATTTCAGACAAGTTTTGGATTTACTAGAATATAAAACCAGGCATCTCAATGTTTTGCAGGCAATCCACGGTGCTCTTTCAACCAATTTATATGCACTGGAGCATGTGCATGTGGTTCAAATTTGAATTATGCACATAAATACATTGAAAACTCACTTAATGCATAAAAATGTCTAAACGAACGCAAAAATGACAAAAATTCACACAACACTCCTGTTGTTCTACGTTGACACGAGAAAAAAAATTGAAAGCAATAAGAGGCAATGGATATAGTTTCGCCCCCAAAGATGGGACATTCCCTACCGAAAACCATCATGCTTGTTGTGAGAAGCATATACCCAAACCTGCCCCAAATGGGATAAATTTGTACCACGCCATGTTGATGCCGCTCCATGATAGCATGCCAGGTTTCATGAATTTCAGACAAGTTTTGGATTTACTAGAATTTAAAACCAGGCATCTAAATGTTTTGCAGGCAATCCACGGTGCTCTTTCAACCAATTTATATGCACTGGAGCATGTGCATGTGGTTCAAATTTGAATTATGCACATAAATACATTGAAAACTCACTTAATGCATAAAAATGTCTAAACGAACGCAAAAATCACAAAAATTCACACAACACTCCTGTTGTTCTACGTTGACACGAGAAAAAAATTTGAAAGCAATAAGAGGCAATGGATATAGTTTCGCCCCCAAAGGTGGGACATTCCCTACCGAAAACCATCATGCTTGTTGTGAGAAGCATATACCCAAACCTGCCCCAAATGGGACAAATTTTTACCACGGCATGTTGATGCCGCTCCATGATAGCATGCCAAGTTTCATGAATTTCAGATAAGTTTTGGATTTACTAGAATTTAAAGCCAGGCATCTCAATGTTTTGCAGGCAATGCACGGTGCTCTTTCAACCAATTTATATGCACTGGAGCATGTGCATGTAGTTCAAATTTGAATTATGCACATAAATACATTGAAAACTCACTGAATGCATAAAAATATCTAAACGAACGCCGAAAAATCACAAAAATTCACAGAACACCCCTGTCTTTCTATGTTGACATGAGAAAAAAATTGAAAGCAATAAGAGGCAATGGATATCGTTTCGTCCCCAAAGGTGGGACGTTCCCTACCGAAAACCATCATGCTTGTTGTGAGAAGCTCCGATTTGTGAGGAGCATATACCCAAACCTGCTCCAAATGGGACAAAATTGGTACAACGGCATGCTGATGCCGCTCCATGATACCAAGCCAAGTTTCATGAATTTCAGACAAGTTTTGGATTTACTAGAATTTAAAACCAGGCATCTCAATGTTTTGCATGCAATCCACGGTGCTCTGGTGTTCGAAAGTCATTCCCATTTCTTGCATGGGACCTAAGCATGCACCCAACGACACAGATTTGGTTTTTCAACCAAATTATATGCACTCGAGCATGTGCATGTAGTTCAAATTTGAATTCTGCACATAAATGCATTGATAACTCATTTAATGCATAAAAATGTCCAAATGAACACCGAAAAATGACAAAAATTCACACAACACTCCTGTTGTTCTACGTTGACACGAGAAAAAAATTTGAAAGCAATAAGAGGCAATGGATATAGTTTCGCCCCCAAAGGTGTCACATTCCCTACCGAAAACCATCATGCTTGTTGTGAGAAGCATATACCCAAACCTGCCCCAAATGGGACAAATTTGTACCACGGCATGTTGATGCCGCTCCATGATAGCATGCCAAGTTTCATGAATTTAAGACAAGTTTTGGATTTACTAGAATTTAAAACCAGGCATCTCAATGTTTTGCAGGCAATCCACGGTGCTCTTTCAACCAATTTATATGCACTGGAGCATGTGCATGTAGTTCAAATTTGAATTATGCACATAAATACATTGAAAACTCACTTAATGCATAAAAATGTCTAAACGAACGCCGAAAAATCACAAAAATTCACACAACACCCCTGTTGTTCTATGTTGACATGAGAAAAAAATTGAAAGCAATAAGAGGCAATGGATATCGATTCGTCCCAAAGGTGGGACGTTCCCTACCGAAAACCATCATGCTTGTTGTGAGAAGCTCCGGTTTGTGAGGAGCATATACCCAAACCTGCTCCAAATGGGACAAAATTGGTACAACGGCATGCTGATGCCGCTCCATGATACCATGCCAAGTTTCATGAATTTCAGACAAGTTTTGGACTTACTAGAATTTAAAACCAGGCATCTCAATGTTTTGCATGCAATCCACGGTGCTCTGGTGTTCGAAAGTCATTCCCATTTCTTGCATGGGACCTAAGCATGCACCCAAGGACACAGATTTGGTTTTTCAAAACAAATTATATGCACTCGAGCATGTGCATGTAGTTCAAATTTGAATTCTGCACATAAATGCATTGAAAACTCATTTAATGCATAAAAATGTCCAAATGAACCCCGAAAAATGACAAAAATTCACACAACACTCCTGTTGTTCTACGTTGACACGAGAAAAAATTTTGAAAGCAATAAGAGGCAATGGATATAGTTTCGCCCCCAAAGGTGGGACATTCCCTACCGAAAACCATCATGCTTGTTGTGAGAAGCATATACCCAAACCTGCCCCAAATGGGACAAATTTGTACCACGGCATGTTGATGCCGCTCCATGATAGCATGCCAAGTTTCATGAATTTCAGACAAGTTTTGGATTTACTAGAATTTAAAACCAGGCATCTCAATGTTTTGCAGGCAATCCACGGTGCTCTTTCAACCAATTTATATGCACTGGAGCATGTGCATGTAGTTCAAATTTGAATTATGCACATAAATACATTGAAAACTCACTTAATGCATAAAAATGTCTAAACGATCGCCGAAAAATCACAAAAATTCACACAACACCCCTGTTGTTCTATGTTGACATGAGAAAAAAATTGAAAGCAATAAGAGGCAATGGATATCGTTTCGTCCCCAAAGGTGGGACGTTCCCTACCGAAAACCATCATGCTTGTTGTGAGAAGCTCCGGTTTGTGAGGAGCATATACCCAAACCTGCTCCAAATGGGACAAAATTGGTACAACGGCATGCTGGTGCCGCTCCATGATACCAAGCCAAGTTTCATGAATTTCAGACAAGTTTTGGATTTACTAGAATTTAAAACCAGGCATCTCAATGTTTTGCATGCAATCCACGGTGCTCTGGTGTTCGAAAGTCATTCCCATTTCTTGCATGGGACATAAGCATGTACCCAGGGACACATATTTGGTTTTTGAACCAAATTATATGCACTCGAGCATGTGCATGTAGTTCAAATTTGAATTCTGGACATAAATGCATACAAAACTCATTTAATGCATAAAAATGTCCAAATGAACCCCGAAAAATGACAAAAATTCACACAACACTCCTGTTGTTCTACGTTGACACGAGAAAAAAAATTGAAAGCAATAAGAGGCAATGGATATAGTTTCGCCCCCAAAGATGGGACATTCCCTACCGAAAACCATCATGCTTGTTGTGAGAAGCATATACCCAAACCTGCCCCAAATGGGATAAATTTGTACCACGCCATGTTGATGCCGCTCCACGATAGCATGTGCATGTGGTTCAAATTTGAATTATGCACATAAATACATTGAAAACTCACTTAATGCATAAAAATGTCGAAACGAACGCCAAAAAATCACAAAAATTCACACAACACTCCTGTTGTTCTATGTTGACATGAGAAAAAAATTGAAAGCAATAAGAGGCAATGGATATCGTTTCGTCCCCAAAGGTGGGACGTTCCCTACCGAAAACCATCATGCTTGTTGTGAGAAGCTCCGGTTTGTGAGGAGCATATACCCAAACCTGCTCCAAATGGGACAAAATTGGTACAACGGCATGCTGATGCCGCTCCATGATACCAAGCCAGGTTTCATGAATTTCAGACAAGTTTTGGATTTACTAGAATTTAAAACCAGGCATCTCAATGTTTTGCATGCAATCCACGGTGCTCTGGTGTTCGAAAGTCATTCTCATTTCTTGCATGGGACCTAAGCATGCACCCAGGGACACAGATTTGGTTTTTCAACCAAATTATATGCACTCGAGCATGTGCATGTAGTTCAAATTTGAATTCTGCACATAAATTCATTGAAAACTCATTTAATGCATAAAAATGTCCAAACGAACCCCGAAAAATGACAAAAATTCACACAACACTCCTGTTGTTCTACGTTGACACGAGAAAAAAATTTGAAAGCAATAAGAGGCAATGGATATAGTTTCGCCCCCAAAGGTGGGACATTCCCTACCGAAAACCATCATGCTTGTTGTGAGAAGCATATACCCAAACCTGCCCCAAATGGGACAAATTTTTACCACGGCATGTTGATGCCGCTCCATGATAGCATGCCAAGTTTCATGAATTTCAGATAAGTTTTGGATTTACTAGAATTTAAAGCCAGGCATCTCAATGTTTTGCAGGCAATGCACGGTGCTCTTTCAACCAATTTATATGCACTGGAGCATGTGCATGTAGTTCAAATTTGAATTATGCACATAAATACATTGAAAACTCACTTAATGCATAAAAATGTCTAAACGAACGCCGAAAAATCACAAAAATTCATAGAACACCCCTGTCTTTCTATGTTGACATGAGAAAAAAATTGAAAGCAATAAGAGGCAATGGATATCGTTTCGTCCCCAAAGGTGGGACGTTCCCTACCGAAAACCATCATGCTTGTTGTGAGAAGCTCCGATTTGTGAGGAGCATATACCCAAACCTGCTCCAAATGGACAAAATTGGGACAACGGCATGCTGATGCCGCTCCATGATACCAAGCCAAGTTTCATGAATTTCAGACAAGTTTTGGATTTACTAGAATTTAAAACCAGGCATCTCAATGTTTTGCATGCAATCCACGGTGCTCTGGTGTTCGAAAGTCATTCTCATTTCTTGCATGGGACCTAAGCATGCACCCAGGGACACAGATTTGGTTTTTCAACAAATTATATGCACTCGAGCATGTGCATGTAGTTCAAATTTGAATTCTGCACATAAATGCATTGAAAACTCATTTAATGCATAAAAATGTCCAAACGAACCCCGAAAAATGACAAAAATTCACACAACACTCCTGTTGTTCTACGTTGACACGAGAAAAAAATTTGAAAGCAATAAGAGGCAATGGATATAGTTTCGCCCCCAAAGGTGGGACATTCCCTACCGAAAACCATCATGCTTGTTGTGAGAAGCATATACCCAAACCTGCCCCAAATGGGACAAATTTTTACCACGGCATGTTGATGCCGCTCCATGATAGCATGCCAAGTTTCATGAATTTCAGATAAGTTTTGGATTTACTAGAATTTAAAGCCAGGCATCTCAAAGTTTTGCAGGCAATGCACGGTGCTCTTTCAACCAATTTATATGCACTGGAGCATGTGCATGTAGTTCAAATTTGAATTATGCACATAAATACATTGAAAACTCACTGAATGCATAAAAATATCTAAACGAACGCCGAAAAATCACAAAAATTCACAGAACACCCCTGTCTTTCTATGTTGACATGAGAAAAAAATTGAAAGCAATAAGAGGCAATGGATATCGTTTCGTCCCCAAAGGTGGGACGTTCCCTACCGAAAACCATCATGCTTGTTGTGAGAAGCTCCGATTTGTGAGGAGTATATACCCAAACCTGCTCCAAATGGGACAAAATTGGTACAACGGCATGCTGATGCCGCTCCATGATACCAAGCCAAGTTTCATGAATTTCAGACAAGTTTTGGATTTACTAGAATTTAAAACCAGGCATCTCAATGTTTTGCATGCAATCCACGGTGCTCTAGTGTTCGAAAGTCATTCCCATTTCTTGCATGGGACCTAAGCATGCACCCAACGACACAGATTTGGTTTTTCAACCAAATTATATGCACTCGAGCATGTGCATGTAGTTCAAATTTGAATTCTGCACATAAATGCATTGATAACTCATTTAATGCATAAAAATGTCCAAATGAACACCGAAAAATGACAAAAATTCACACAACACTCCTGTTGTTCTACGTTGACACGAGAAAAAAATTTGAAAGCAATAAGAGGCAATGGATATAGTTTCGCCCCCAAAGGTGGGACATTCCCTACCGAAAACCATCATGCTTGTTGTGAGAAGCATATACCCAAACCTGCCCCAAATGGGACAAATTTTTACCACGGCATGTTGATGCCGCTTCATGATAGCATGCCAAGTTTCATGAATTTCAGATAAGTTTTGGATTTACTAGAATTTAAAGCCAGGCATCTCAATGTTTTGCAGGCAATGCACGGTGCTCTTTCAACCAATTTATATGCACTGGAGCATGTGCGTGTAGTTCAAATTTGAATTATGCACATAAATACATTGAAAACTCACTGAATGCATAAAAATATCTAAACGAACGCCGAAAAATAACAAAAATTCACAGAACACCCCTGTCTTTCTATGTTGACATGAGAAAAAAATTGAAAGCAATAAGAGGCAATGGATATCGTTTCGTCCCCAAAGGTGGGACGTTCCCTACCGAAAACCATCATGCTTGTTGTGAGAAGCTCCGATTTGTGAGGAGCATATACCCAAACCTGCTCCAAATGGGACAAAATTGGTACAACGGCATGCTGATGCCGCTCCATGATACCAAGCCAAGTTTCATGAATTTCAGACAAGTTTTGGATTTACTAGAATTTAAAACCAGGCATCTCAATGTTTTGCATGCAATCCACGGTGCTCTGGTGTTCGAAAGTCATTCCCATTTCTTGCATGGGACCTAAGCATGCACCCAACGACACAGATTTGGTTTTTCAACCAAATTATATGCACTCGAGCATGTGCATGTAGTTCAAATTTGAATTCTGCACATAAATGCATTGATAACTCATTTAATGCATAAAAATGTCCAAATGAACACCGAAAAATGACAAAAATTCACACAACACTCCTGTTGTTCTACGTTGACACGAGAAAAAAATTTGAAAGCAATAAGAGGCAATGGATATAGTTTCGCCCCCAAAGGTGGGACATTCCCTACCGAAAACCATCATGCTTGTTGTGAGAAGCATATACCCAAACCTGCCCCAAATGGGACAAATTTGTACCACGGCATGTTGATGCCGCTCCACGATAGCATGCCAAGTTTCATGAATTTAAGACAAGTTTTGGATTTACTAGAATTTAAAACCAGGCATCTCAATGTTTTGCATGCAATCCACGGTGCTCTGGTGTTCGAAAGTCATTCCCATTTCTTGCATGGGACATAAGCATGTACCCAGGGACACATATTTGGTTTTTCAACCAAATTATATGCACTCGAGCATGTGCATGTAGTTCAAATTTGAATTCTGCACATAAATGCATACAAAACTCATTTAATGCATAAAAATGTCCGAATGAACCCCGAAAAATGACAAAAATTCACACAACACTCCTGTTGTTCTACGTTGACACGAGAAAAAAAATTGAAAGCAATAAGAGGCAATGGATATAGTTTCGCCCCCAAAGATGGGACATTCCCTACCGAAAACCATCATGCTTGTTGTGAGAAGCATATACCCAAACCTGCCCCAAATGGGACAAATTTGTACCACGCCATGTTGATGCCCCTCCATGATAGCATGCCAAGTTTCATGAATTTCAGACAAGTTTTGGATTTACTAGAATTTAAAACCAGGCATCTAAATGTTTTGCAGGCAATCCACGGTGCTCTTTCAACCAATTTATATGCACTGGAGCATGTGCATGTGGTTCAAATTTGAATTATGCACATAAATACATTGAAAACTCACTTAATGCATAAAAATGTCTAAACGAACGCCAAAAAATCACAAAAATTCACACAACACTCCTGTTGTTCTATGTTGACATGAGAAAAAAATTGAAAGCAATAAGAGGCAATGGATATCGTTTCGTCCACAAAGGTGGGACATTCCCTACCGAAAACCATCATGCTTGTTGTGAGAAGCTCCGGTTTGTGAGGAGCATATACCCAAACCTGCTCCAAATGGGACAAAATTGGTTCAACGGCATGCTGATGCCGCTCCATGATACCAAGCCAAGTTTCATGAATTTCAGACAAGTTTTGGATTTACTAGAATTTAAAACCAGGCATCTCAATGTTTTGCATGCAATCCACGGTGCTCTGGTGTTCGAAAGTCATTCTCATTTCTTGCATGGGACCTAAGCATGCACCCAGGGACACAGATTTGGTTTTTCAACCAAATTATATGCACTCGAGCATGTGCATGTAGTGCAAATTTGAATTCTGCACATAAATGCATTGAAAACTCATTTAATGCATAAAAATGTCCAAATGAACCCCGAAAAATGACAAAAATTCACACAACACTCCTGTTGTTCTACGTTGACACGAGAAAATTTTTTGAAAGCAATAAGAGGCAATGGATATAGTTTCGCCCCCAAAGGTGGGACATTCCCTACCGAAAACCATCATGCTTGTTGTGAGAAGCATATACCCAAACCTGCCCCAAATGGGACAAATTTTTACCACGGCATGTTGATGCCGCTCCATGATAGCATGCCAAGTTTCATGAATTTCAGATAAGTTTTGGATTTACTAGAATTTAAAGCCAGGCATCTCAATGTTTTGCAGGCAATGCACGGTGCTCTTTCAACCAATTTATATGCACTGGAGCATGTGCATGTAGTTCAAATTTGAATTATGCACATAAATACATTGAAAACTCACTGAATGCATAAAAATATCTAAACGAACGCCGAAAAATCACAAAAATTCACAGAACACCCCTGTCTTTCTATGTTGACATGAGAAAAAAATTGAAAGCAATAAGAGGCAATGGATATCGTTTCGTCCCCAAAGGTGGGACGTTCCCTACCGAAAACCATCATGCTTGTTGTGAGAAGCTCCGATTTGTGAGGAGCATATACCCAAACCTGCTCCAAATGGGACAAAATTGGTACAACGGCATGCTGATGCCGCTCCATGATACCAAGCCAAGTTTCATGAATTTCAGACAAGTTTTGGATTTACTAGAATTTAAAAACCAGGCATCTCAATGTTTTGCATGCAATCCACGGTGCTCTGGTGTTCGAAAGTCATTCCCATTTCTTGCATGGGACCTAAGCATGCACCCAACGACACAGATTTGGTTTTTCAACCAGATTATATGCACTCGAGCATGTGCATGTAGTTCAAATTTGAATTCTGCACATAAATGCATTGATAACTCATTTAATGCATAAAAATGTCCAAATGAACACCAAAAATGACAAAAATTCACACAACACTCCTGTTGTTTCTACGTTGACACGAGAAAAAAATTTGAAAGCAATAAGAGGCAATGGATATAGTTTCGCCCCCAAAGGTGTAACATTCCCTACCGAAAACCATCATGCTTGTTGTGAGAAGCATATACCCAAACCTGCCCCAAATGGGACAAATTTGTACCACGGCATGTTGATGCCGCTCCATGATAGCATGCCAAGTTTCATGAATTTAAGACAAGTTTTGGATTTACTAGAATTTAAAACCAGGCATCTCAATGTTTTGCAGGCAATCCAGGGTGCTCTTTCAACCAATTTATATGCACTGGAGCATGTGCATGTAGTTCAAATTTGAATTATGCACATAAATACATTGAAAACTCACTTAATGCATAAAAATGTCTAAACGAACGCCGAAAAATCACAAAAATTCACACAACACCCCTGTTGTTCTATGTTGACATGAGAAAAAAATTGAAAGCAGTAAGAGGCAATGGATATCGATTCGTCCCCAAAGGTGGGACGTTCCCTACCGAAAACCATCATGCTTGTTGTGAGAAGCTCCGGTTTGTGAGGAGCATATACCCAAACCTGCTCCAAATGGGACAAAATTGGTACAACGGCATGCTGATGCCGCTCCATGATACCATGCCAAGTTTCATGAATTTCAGACAAGTTTTGGACTTACTAGAATTTAAAACCAGGCATCTCAATGTTTTGCATGCAATCCACGGTGCTCTGGTGTTCGAAAGTCATTCCCATTTCTTGCATGGGACCTAAGCATGCACCCAAGGACACAGATTTGATTTTTCAAACAAATTATATGCACTCGAGCATGTGCATGTAGTTCAAATTTGAATTCTGCACATAAATGCATTGAAAACTCATTTAATGCATAAAAATGTCCAAATGAACCCCGAAAAATGACAAAAATTCACACAACACTCCTGTTGTTCTACGTTGACACGAGAAAAAAATTTGAAAGCAATAAGAGGCAATGGATATAGTTTCGCCCCCAAAGGTGGGACATTCCCTACCGAAAACCATCATGCTTGTTGTGAGAAGCATATACCCAAACCTGCCCCAAATGGGACAAATTTGTACCACGGCATGTTGATGCCGCTCCATGATAGCATGCCAAGTTTCATGAATTTCAGACAAGTTTTGGATTTACTAGAATTTAAAACCAGGCATCTCAATGTTTTGCAGGCAATCCACGGTGCTCTTTCAACCAATTTATATGCACTGGAGCATGTGCATGTAGTTCAAATTTGAATTATGCACATAAATACATTGAAAACTCACTTAATGCATAAAAATGTCTAAACGATCGCCGAAAAATCACAAAAATTCACACAACACCCCTGTTGTTCTATGTTGACATGAGAAAAAAATTGAAAGCAATAAGAGGCAATGGATATCGTTTCGTCCCCAAAGGTGGGACGTTCCCTACCGAAAACCATCATGCTTGTTGTGAGAAGCTCCGGTTTGTGAGGAGCATATACCCAAACCTGCTCCAAATGGGACAAAATTGGTACAACGGCATGCTGATGCCGCTCCATGATACCATGCCAAGTTTCATGAATTTCAGACAAGTTTTGGATTTACTAGAATTTAAAACCAGGCATGTCAATGTTTTGCATGCAATCCACGGTGCTCTGGTGTTCGAAAGTCATTCCCATTTCTTGCATGGGACCTAAGCATGCACCCAAGGACACAGATTTGATTTTTCAACCAAATTATATGCACTCGAGCATGTGCATGTAGTTCAAATTTGAATTCTGCACATAAATGCATTGATAACTCATTTAATGCATAAAATGTCCAAATGAACACCGAAAAATGACAAAAATTCACACAACACTCCTGTTGTTCTACGTTGACACGAGAAAAAAATTTGAAAGCAATAAGAGGCAATGGATATAGTTTCGCCCCCAAAGGTGTAACATTCCCTACCGAAAACCATGATGCTTGTTGTGAGAAGCATATACCCAAACCTGCCCCAAATGGGACAAATTTGTACCACGGCATGTTGATGCCGCTCCATGATAGCATGCTAAGTTTCATGAATTTAAGACAAGTTTTGGATTTACTAGAATTTAAAACCAGGCATCTCAATGTTTTGCAGGCAATCCAGGGTGCTCTTTCAACCAATTTATATGCACTGGAGCATGTGCATGTAGTTCAAATTTGAATTATGCACATAAATACATTGAAAACTCACTTAATGCATAAAAATGTCTAAACGAACGCCGAAAAATCACAAAAATTCACACAACACCCCTGTTGTTCTATGTTGACATGAGAAAAAAATTGAAAGCAGTAAGAGGCAATGGATATCGATTCGTCCCCAAAGGTGGGACGTTCCCTACCGAAAACCATCATGCTTGTTGTGCGAAGCTCCGGTTTGTGAGGAGCATATACCCAAACCTGCTCCAAATGGGACAAAATTGGTACAACGGCATGCTGATGCCGCTCCATGATACCATGCCAAGTTTCATGAATTTCAGACAAGTTTTGGACTTACTAGAATTTAAAACCAGGCATCTCAATGTTTTGCATGCAATCCACGGTGCTCTGGTGTTCGAAAGTCATTCCCATTTCTTGCATGGGACCTAAGCATGCACCCAAGGACACAGATTTGATTTTTCAAACAAATTATATGCACTCGAGCATGTGCATGTAGTTCAAATTTGAATTCTGCACATAAATGCATTGAAAACTCATTTAATGCATAAAAATGTCCAAATGAACCCCGAAAAATGACAAAAATTCACACAACACTCCTGTTGTTCTACGTTGACACGAGAAAAAAATTTGAAAGCAATAAGAGGCAATGGATATAGTTTCGCCCCCAAAGGTGGGACATTCCCTACCGAAAACCATCATGCTTGTTGTGAGAAGCATATACCCAAACCTGCCCCAAATGGGACAAATTTGTACCACGGCATGTTGATGCCGCTCCATGATAGCATGCCAAGTTTCATGAATTTCAGACAAGTTTTGGATTTACTAGAATTTAAAACCAGGCATCTCAATGTTTTGCAGGCAATCCACGGTGCTCTTTCAACCAATTTATATGCACTGGAGCATGTGCATGTAGTTCAAATTTGAATTATGCACATAAATACATTGAAAACTCACTTAATGCATAAAAATGTCTAAACGATCGCCGAAAAATCACAAAAATTCACACAACACCCCTGTTGTTCTATGTTGACATGAGAAAAAAATTGAAAGCAATAAGAGGCAATGGATATCGTTTCGTCCCCAAAGGTGGGACGTTCCCTACCGAAAACCATCATGCTTGTTGTGAGAAGCTCCGGTTTGTGAGGAGCATATACCCAAACCTGCTCCAAATGGGACAAAATTGGTACAACGGCATGCTGATGCCGCTCCATGATACCATGCCAAGTTTCATGAATTTCAGACAAGTTTTGGATTTACTAGAATTTAAAACCAGGCATGTCAATGTTTTGCATGCAATCCACGGTGCTCTGGTGTTCGAAAGTCATTCCCATTTCTTGCATGGGACCTAAGCATGCACCCAAGGACACAGATTTGATTTTTCAACCAAATTATATGCACTCGAGCATGTGCATGTAGTTCAAATTTGAATTCTGCACATAAATGCATTGATAACTCATTTAATGCATAAAATGTCCAAATGAACACCGAAAAATGACAAAAATTCACACAACACTCCTGTTGTTCTACGTTGACACGAGAAAAAAATTTGAAAGCAATAAGAGGCAATGGATATAGTTTCGCCCCCAAAGGTGTAACATTCCCTACCGAAAACCATGATGCTTGTTGTGAGAAGCATATACCCAAACCTGCCCCAAATGGGACAAATTTGTACCACGGCATGTTGATGCCGCTCCATGATAGCATGCCAAGTTTCATGAATTTAAGACAAGTTTTGGATTTACTAGAATTTAAAACCAGGCATCTCAATGTTTTGCAGGCAATCCACGGTGCTCTTTCAACCAATTTATATGCACTGGAGCATGTGCATGTAGTTCAAATTTGAATTATGCACATAAATACATTGAAAACTCACTTAATGCATAAAAATGTCTAAACGAACGCCGAAAAATCACAAAAATTCACACAACACCCCTGTTGTTCTATGTTGACATGAGAAAAAAATTGAAAGCAGTAAGAGGCAATGGATATCGATTCGTCCCCAAAGGTGGGACGTTCCCTACCGAAAACCATCATGCTTGTTGTGAGAAGCTCCGGTTTGTGAGGAGCATATACCCAAACCTGCTCCAAATGGGACAAAATTGGTACAACGGCATGCTGATGCCGCTCCATGATACCATGCCAAGTTTCATGAATTTCAGACAAGTTTTGGACTTACTAGAATTTAAAACCAGGCATCTCAATGTTTTGCATGCAATCCACGGTGCTCTGGTGTTCGAAAGTCATTCCCATTTCTTGCATGGGACCTAAGCATGCACCCAAGGACACAGATTTGATTTTTCAAACAAATTATATGCACTCGAGCATGTGCATGTAGTTCAAATTTGAATTCTGCACATAAATGCATTGAAAACTCATTTAATGCATAAAAATGTCCAAATGAACCCCGAAAAATGACAAAAATTCACACAACACTCCTGTTGTTCTACGTTGACACGAGAAAAAAATTTGAAAGCAATAAGAGGCAATGGATATAGTTTCGCCCCCAAAGGTGGGACATTCCCTACCGAAAACCATCATGCTTGTTGTGAGAAGCATATACCCAAACCTGCCCCAAATGGGACAAATTTGTACCACGGCATGTTGATGCCGCTCCATGATAGCATGCCAAGTTTCATGAATTTCAGACAAGTTTTGGATTTACTAGAATTTAAAACCAGGCATCCCAATGTTTTGCAGGCAATCCACGGTGCTCTTTCAACCAATTTATATGCACTGGAGCATGTGCATGTAGTTCAAATTTGAATTATGCACATAAATACATTGAAAACTCACTTAATGCATAAAAATGTCTAAACGATCGCCGAAAAATCACAAAAATTCACACAACACCCCTGTTGTTCTATGTTGACATGAGAAAAAAATTGAAAGCAATAAGAGGCAATGGATATCGTTTCGTCCCCAAAGGTGGGACGTTCCCTACCGAAAACCATCATGCTTGTTGTGAGAAGCTCCGGTTTGTGAGGAGCATATACCCAAACCTGCTCCAAATGGGACAAAATTGGTACAACGGCATGCTGATGCCGCTCCATGATACCATGCCAAGTTTCAATAATTTCAGACAAGTTTTGGATTTACTAGAATTTAAAACCAGGCATCTCAATGTTTTGCATGCAATCCACGGTGCTCTGGTGTTCGAAAGTCATTCCCATTTCTTGCATGGGACCTAAGCATGCACCCAAGGACACAGATTTGATTTTTCAACCAAATTATATGCACTCGAGCATGTGCATGTAGTTCAAATTTGAATTCTGCACATAAATGCATTGATAACTCATTTAATGCATAAAAATGTCCAAATGAACACCGAAAAATGACAAAAATTCACACAACACTCCTGTTATTCTACGTTGACACGAGAAAAAAATTTGAAAGCAATAAGAGGCAATGGATATAGTTTCGCCCCCAAATGTGTAACATTCCCTACCGAAAACCATCATGCTTGTTGTGAGAAGCATATACCCAAACCTGCCCCAAATGGGACAAATTTGTACCACGGCATGTTGATGCCGCTCCATGATAGCATGCCAAGTTTCATGAATTTAAGACAAGTTTTGGATTTACTAGAATTTAAAACCAGGCATCTCAATGTTTTGCAGGCAATCCACGGTGCTCTTTCAACCAATTTATATGCACTGGAGCATGTGCATGTAGTTCAAATTTGAATTATGCACATAAATACATTGAAAACTCACTTAATGCATAAAAATGTCTAAACGAACGCCGAAAAATCACAAAAATTCACACAACACCCCTGTTGTTCTATGTTGACATGAGAAAAAAATTGAAAGCAGTAAGAGGCAATGGATATCGATTCGTCCCCAAAGGTGGGACGTTCCCTACCGAAAACCATCATGCTTGTTGTGAGAAGCTCCGGTTTGTGAGGAGCATATACCCAAACCTGCTCCAAATGGGACAAAATTGGTACAACGGCATGCTGATGCCGCTCCATGATACCATGCCAAGTTTCATGAATTTCAGACAAGTTTTGGACTTACTAGAATTTAAAACCAGGCATCTCAATGTTTTGCATGCAATCCACGGTGCTCTGGTGTTCGAAAGTCATTCCCATTTCTTGCATGGGACCTAAGCATGCACCCAAGGACACAGATTTGATTTTTCAAACAAATTATATGCACTCGAGCATGTGCATGTAGTTCAAATTTGAATTCTGCACATAAATGCATTGAAAACTCATTTAATGCATAAAAATGTCCAAATGAACCCCGAAAAATGACAAAAATTCACACAACACTCCTGTTGTTCTACGTTGACACGAGAAAAAAATTTGAAAGCAATAAGAGGCAATGGATATAGTTTCGCCCCCAAAGGTGGGACATTCCCTACCGAAAACCATCATGCTTGTTGTGAGAAGCATATACCCAAACCTGCCCCAAATGGGACAAATTTGTACCACGGCATGTTGATGCCGCTCCATGATAGCATGCCAAGTTTCATGAATTTCAGACAAGTTTTGGATTTACTAGAATTTAAAACCAGGCATCCCAATGTTTTGCAGGCAATCCACGGTGCTCTTTCAACCAATTTATATGCACTGGAGCATGTGCATGTAGTTCAAATTTGAATTATGCACATAAATACATTGAAAACTCACTTAATGCATAAAAATGTCTAAACGATCGCCGAAAAATCACAAAAATTCACACAACACCCCTGTTGTTCTATGTTGACATGAGAAAAAAATTGAAAGCAATAAGAGGCAATGGATATCGTTTCGTCCCCAAAGGTGGGACGTTCCCTACCGAAAACCATCATGCTTGTTGTGAGAAGCTCCGGTTTGTGAGGAGCATATACCCAAACCTGCTCCAAATGGGACAAAATTGGTACAACGGCATGCTGATGCCGCTCCATGATACCATGCCAAGTTTCATGAATTGCAGACAAGTTTTGGATTTACTAGAATTTAAAACCAGGCATCTCAATGTTTTGCATGCAATCCACGGTGCTCTGGTGTTCGAAAGTCATTCCCATTTCTTGCATGGGACCTAAGCATGCACCCAAGGACACAGATTTGATTTTTCAACCAAATTATATGCACTCGAGCATGTGCATGTAGTTCAAATTTGAATTCTGCACATAAATGCATTGATAACTCATTTAATGCATAAAAATGTCCAAATGAACACCGAAAAATGACAAAAATTCACACAACACTCCTGTTGTTCTACGTTGACACGAGAAAAAAATTTGAAAGCAATAAGAGGCAATGGATATAGTTTCGCCCCCAAAGGTGTAACATTCCCTACCGAAAACCATCATGCTTGTTGTGAGAAGCATATACCCAACCTGCCCCAAATGGGACAAATTTGTACCACGGCATGTTGATGCCGCTCCATGATAGCATGCCAAGTTTCATGAATTTAAGACAAGTTTTGGATTTACTAGAATTTAAAACCAGGCATCTCAATGTTTTGCAGGCAATCCACGGTGCTCTTTCAACCAATTTATATGCACTGGAGCATGTGCATGTAGTTCAAATTTGAATTATGCACATAAATACATTGAAAACTCACTTAATGCATAAAAATGTCTAAACGAACGCCGAAAAATCACAAAAATTCACACAACACCCCTGTTGTTCTATGTTGACATGAGAAAAAAATTGAAAGCAGTAAGAGGCAATGGATATCGATTCGTCCCCAAAGGTGGGACGTTCCCTACCGAAAACCATCATGCTTGTTGTGAGAAGCTCCGGTTTGTGAGGAGCATATACCCAAACCTGCTCCAAATGGGACAAAATTGGTACAACGGCATGCTGATGCCGCTCCATGATACCATGCCAAGTTTCATGAATTTCAGACAAGTTTTGGACTTACTAGAATTTAAAACCAGGCATCTCAATGTTTTGCATGCAATCCACGGTGCTCTGGTGTTCGAAAGTCATTCCCATTTCTTGCATGGGACCTAAGCATGCACCCAAGGACACAGATTTGATTTTTCAACCAAATTATATGCACTCGAGCATGTGCATGTAGTTCAAATTTGAATTCTGCACATAAATGCATTGAAAACTCATTTAATGCATAAAAATGTCCAAATGAACCCCGAAAAAGGACAAAAATTCACACAACACTCCTGTTGTTCTACGTTGACACGAGAAAAAAATTGAAAGCAATAAGAGGCAATGGATATAGTTTCGCCCCCAAAGGTGGGACATTCCCTACCGAAAACCATCATGCTTGTTGTGAGAAGCATATACCCAAACCTGCCCCAAATGGGACAAATTTGTACCACGGCATGTTGATGCCGCTCCATGATAGCATGCCAAGTTTCATGAATTTCAGACAAGTTTTGGATTTACTAGAATTTAAAACCAGGCATCTCAATGTTTTGCAGGCAATCCACGGTGCTCTTTCAACCAATTTATATGCACTGGAGCATGTGCATGTAGTTCAAATTTGAATTATGCACATAAATACATTGAAAACTCACTTAATGCATAAAAATGTCTAAACGATCGCCGAAAAATCACAAAAATTCACACAACACCCCTGTTGTTCTATGTTGACATGAGAAAAAAATTGAAAGCAATAAGAGGCAATGGATATCGTTTCGTCCCCAAAGGTGGGACGTTCCCTACCGAAAACCATCATGCTTGTTGTGAGAAGCTCCGGTTTGTGAGGAGCATATACCCAAACCTGCTCCAAATGGGACAAAATTGGTACAACGGCATGTTGATGCCGCTCCATGATACCATGCCAAGTTTCATGAATTTCAGACAAGTTTTGGATTTTACTAGAATTTAAAACCAGGCATCTCAATGTTTTGCATGCAATCCACGGTGCTCTGGTGTTCGAAAGTCATTCCCATTTCTTGCATGGGACCTAAGCATGCACCCAAGGACACAGATTTGATTTTTCAACCAAATTATATGCATTCGAGCATGTGCATGTAGTTCAAATTTGAATTCTGGAAATAATGGATTGAAAACTCATTTAATGCATAAAAATGTCCAAATGAACCCCGAAAAATGACAAAAATTCACACAACACTCCTGTTGTTCTACGTTGACACGAGAAAAAAATTTGAAAGCAATAAGAGGCAATGGATATAGTTTCGCCCCCGAAGGTGGGACATTCCCTACCGAAAACCATCATGCTTGTTGTGAGAAGCATATACCCAAACCAGCCCCAAATGGGACAAATTTGTACCACGGCATGTTGATGCCGCTCCATGATAGCATGCCAAGTTTCATGAATTTCAGACAAGTTTTGGATTTACTAGAATTTAAAACCAGGCATCTCAATGTTTTGCAGGCAATCCACGGTGCTCTTTCAACCAATTTATATGCACTGGAGCATGTGCATGTAGTTCAAATTTGAATTATGCACATAAATACATTGAAAACTCACTTAATGCATAAAAATGTCTAAACGAACGCCGAAAAATCACAAAAATTCACAGAACACCCCTGTCTTTCTATGTTGACATGAGAAAAAAATTGAAAGCAATAAGAGGCAATGGATATCGTTTCGTCCCCAAAGGTGGGACGTTCCCTACCGAAAACCATCATGCTTGTTGTGAGAAGCTCCGGTTTGTGAGGAGCATATACCCAACCCTGCTCCAAATGGGACAAAATTGGTACAACGGCATGCTGATGCCGCTCCATGATACCATGCCAAGTTTCATGAATTTCAGACAAGTTTTGGATTTACTAGAATTTAAAACCAGGCATCTCAATGTTTTGCATGCAATCCACGGTGCTCTGGTGTTCGAAAGTCATTCCCATTTCTTGCATGGGACCTAAGCATGCACCCAAGGACACAGATTTGATTTTTCAACCAAATCATATGCACTCGAGCATGTGCATGTAGTTCAAATTTGAATTCTGCACATAAATGCATTGAAAACTCATTTAATGCATAAAAATGTCCAAATGAACCCCGAAAAATGACAAAAATTCACACAACACTCCTGTTTTCTACATTGACACGAGAAAAATTTTGAAAGCAATAAGAGGCAATGGATATAGTTTCGCCCCCAAAGGTGGGACATTCCCTACCGAAAACCATGATGCTTGTTGTGAGAAGCATATACCCAAACCTGCCCCAAATGGGACAAATTTGTACCACGGCATGTTGATGCCGCTCCATGATAGCATGCCAAGTTTCATGAATTTCAGACAAGTTTTGGATTTACTAGAATTTAAAACCAGGCATCTCAATGTTTTGCAGGCAATCCACGGTGCTCTTTCAACCAATTTATATGCACTGGAGCATGTGCATGTAGTTCAAATTTGAATTATGCACATAAATACATTGAAAACTCACTTAATGCATAAAAATGCCTAAACGAACGCCGAAAAATCACAAAAATTCACACAACACTCCTGTTGTTCTATGTTGACATGAGAAAAAAATTGAAAGCAATAAGAGGCAATGGATATCGTTTCATCCCCAAAGGTGGGACGTTCCCTACCGAAAACCATCATGCTTGTTGTGAGAAGCTCCGGTTTGTGAGGAGCATATACCCAAACCTGCTCCAAATGGGACAAAATTGGTCCAACGGCATGCTGATGCCGCTCCATGATACCATGCCAAGTTTGATGAATTTTCAGACAAGTTTTGGATTTACTAGAATTGAAAACCAGGCATCTCAATGTTTTGCATGCAATCCACGGTGCTCTGGTGTTCGAAAGTCATTCCCATTTCTTGCATGGGACCTAAGCATGCACCCAAGGACACAGATTTGATTTTTCAACCAAATCATATGCACTCGAGCATGTGCATGTAGTTCAAATTTGAATTCTGCACATAAATGCATTGAAAACTCATTTAATGCATAAAAATGTCCAAATGAACCCCGAAAAATGACAAAAATTCACACAACACTCCTGTTTTCTACATTGACACGAGAAAAAATTTTGAAAGCAATAAGAGGCAATGGATATAGTTTCGCCCCCAAAGGTGGGACATTCCCTACCGAAAACCATGATGCTTGTTGTGAGAAGCATATACCCAAACCTGCCCCAAATGGGACAAATTTGTACCACGGCATGTTGATGCCGCTCCATGATAGCATGCCAAGTTTCATGAATTTCAGACAAGTTTTGGATTTACTAGAATTTAAAACCAGGCATCTCAATGTTTTGCAGGCAATCCACGGTGCTCTTTCAACCAATTTATATGCACTGGAGCATGTGCATGTAGTTCAAATTTGAATTATGCACATAAATACATTGAAAACTCACTTAATGCATAAAAATGCCTAAACGAACGCCGAAAAATCACAAAAATTCACACAACACTCCTGTTGTTCTATGTTGACATGAGAAAAAAATTGAAAGCAATAAGAGGCAATGGATATCGTTTCATCCCCAAAGGTGGGACGTTCCCTACCGAAAACCATCATGCTTGTTGTGAGAAGCTCCGGTTTGTGAGGAGCATATACCCAAACCTGCTCCAAATGGGACAAAATTGGTCCAACGGCATGCTGATGCCGCTCCATGATACCATGCCAAGTTTGATGAATTTTCAGACAAGTTTTGGATTTACTAGAATTGAAAACCAGGCATCTCAATGTTTTGCATGCAATCCACGGTGCTCTGGTGTTCGAAAGTCATTCCCATTTCTTGCATGGGACCTAAGCATGCACCCAAGGACACAGATTTGATTTTTCAACCAAATTATATGCACTCGAGCATGTGCATGTAGTTCAAATTTGAATTCTGCACATAAATGCATTGAAAACTCATTTAATGCATAAAAATGTCCAAATGAACCCCGAAAAATGACAAAAATTCACACAACACTCCTGTTTTCTACATTGACACGAGAAAAAAATTTGAAAGCAATAAGAGGCAATGGATATAGTTTCGCCCCCAAAGGTGGGACATTCCCTACCGAAAACCATGATGCTTGTTGTGAGAAGCATATACCCAAACCTGCCCCAAATGGGACAAATTTGTACCACGGCATGTTGATGCCGCTCCATGATAGCATGCCAAGTTTCATGAATTTCAGACAAGTTTTGGATTTACTAGAATTTAAAACCAGGCATCTCAATGTTTTGCAGGCAATCCACGGTGCTCTTTCAACCAATTTATATGCACTGGAGCATGTGCATGTAGTTCAAATTTGAATTATGCACATAAATACATTGAAAACTCACTTAATGCATAAAAATGTCTAAACGAACGCCGAAAAATCACAAAAATTCACACAACACTCCTGTTGTTCTATGTTGACATGAGAAAAAAATTGAAAGCAATAAGAGGCAATGGATATCGTTTCATCCCCAAAGGTGGGACGTTCCCTACCGAAAACCATCATGCTTGTTGTGAGAAGCTCCGGTTTGTGAGGAGCATATACCCAAACCTGCTCCAAATGGGACAAAATTGGTCCAACGGCATGCTGATGCCGCTCCATGATACCATGCCAAGTTTGATGAATTTTCAGACAAGTTTTGGATTTACTAGAATTGAAAACCAGGCATCTCAATGTTTTGCATGCAATCCACGGTGCTCTGGTGTTCGAAAGTCATTCCCATTTCTTGCATGGGACCTAAGCATGCACCCAAGGACACAGATTTGATTTTTCAACCAAATTATATGCACTCGAGCATGTGCATGTAGTTCGAATTTGAATTCTGCACATAAATGCATTGAAAACTCATTTAATGCATAAAAATGTCCAAATGAACCCCGAAAAATGACAAAAATTCACACAACACTCCTGTTGTTCTACGTTGACACGAGAAAAAAATTTGAAAGCAATAAGAGGCAATGGATATAGTTTCGCCCCAAAGGTGGGACATTCCTACCGAAAACCATCATGCTTGTTGTGAGAAGCATATACCCAAACCTGCCCCAAATGGGACAAATTTGTACCACGGCATGTTGATGCCGCTCCATGATAGCATGCCAAGTTTCATGAATTTCAGACAAGTTTTGGATTTACTAGAATTTAAAACCAGGCATCTCAATGTTTTGCAGGCAATCCACGGTGCTCTTTCAACAAATTTATATGCACTGGAGCATGTGCATGTAGTTCGAATTTGAATTATGCACATAAATACATTGAGAACTTACTTAATGCATAAAAATGTCTAAACGAACGCCGAAAAATCACAAAAATGCACACAACACTCCTGTTGTTCTATGTTGACATGAGAAAAAAATTGAAAGCAATAAGAGGCAATGGATATCGTTTCGTCCCCAAAGGTGGGACGTTCCCTACCGAAAACCATCATGCTTGTTGTGAGAAGCTCCGGTTTGTGAGGAGCATATACCCAAACCTGCTCCAAATGGGACAAAATTGGTACAACGGCATGCTGATGCCGCTCCATGATACCATGCCAAGTTTCATGAATTTCAGACAAGTTTTGGATTTACTAGAATTTAAAACCAGGCATCTCAATGTTTTGCATGCAATCCACGATGCTCTGGTGTTCGAAAGTCATTCCCATTTCTTGCATGGGACCTAAGCATGCACCCAAGGACACAGATTTGATTTTTCAACCAAATTATATGCACTCGAGCATGTGCATGTAGTTCGAATTTGAATTCTGCACATAAATGCATTGAAAACTCATTTAATGCATAAAAATGTCCAAATAAACCCCGAAAAATGACAAAAATTCACACAACACTCCTGTTGTTCTACGTTGACACGAGAAAAAAATTTGAAAGCAATAAGAGGCAATGGATATAGTTTCGCCCCAAAGGTGGGACATTCCTACCGAACACCATCATGTTTGTTGTGAGAAGCATATACCCAAACCTGCCCCAAATGGGACAAATTTGTACCACGGCATGTTGATGCCGCTCCATGATAGCATGCCATGTTTCATGAATTTCAGACAAGTTTTGGATTTACTAGAATTTAAAACCAGGCATCTCAATGTTTTGCAGGCAATCCACGATGCTCTTTCAACCTATTTATATGCACTGGAGCATGTGCATGTAGTTCAAATTTGAATTATGCACATAAATACATTGAAAACTCACTTAATGCATAAAAATGTCTAAACGAACGCCGAAAAATCACAAAAATTCACACAACACTCCTATTGTTCTATGTTGACATGAGAAAAAAATTGAAAGCAATAAGAGGCAATGGATATCGTTTCGTCCCCAAAGGTGGGACGTTCCCTACCAAAAACCATCATGCTTGTTGTGAGAAGCTCCGGTTTGTGAGGAGCATATACCCAAACCTGCTCCAAATGGGACAAAATTGGTACAACGGCATGCTGATGCCGCTCCATGATACCATGCCAAGTTTCTTGAATTTCAGACAAGTTTTGGATTTACTAGAATTTAAAACCAGGCATCTCAATGTTTTGCATGCAATCCACGGTGCTCTGGTGTTCGAAAGTCATTCCCATTTCTTGCATGGGACCTAAGCATGCACCCAAGGACACAGATTTGATTTTTCAACCAAATTATATGCACTCGAGCATGTGCATGTAGTTCAAATTTGAATTCTGCACATAAATGCATTGAAAACTCATTTAATGCATAAAAATGTCCAAATGAACCCCGAAAAATGACAAAAATTCACACAACACTCCTGTTGTTCTACATTGACACGAGAAAAAAATTGAAAGCAATAAGAGGCAATGGATATAGTTTCGCCCCCAAAGGTGGGATATTCCCTACCGAAAACCATCATGCTTGTTGTGAGAAGCATATACCCAAACCTGCCCCAAATGGGACAAATTTGTACCACGGCATGTTGATGCCGCTCCATGATAGCATGCCAAGTTTCATGAATTTCAGACAAGTTTTGGATTTACTAGAATTTAAAACCAGGCATCTCAATGTTTTGCAGGCAATCCACGGTGCTCTTTCAACCAATTTATATGCACTGGAGCATGTGCATGTAGTTCAAATTTGAATTATGCACATAAATACATTGAAAACTCACTTAATGCATAAAAATGTCTAAACGAACGCCGAAAAATCACAAAAATTCACACAACACTCCTGTTGTTCTATGTTGACATGAGAAAAAAATTGAAAGCGATAAGAGGCAATGGATATCGTTTCGTCCCCAAAGGTGGGACTTTCCCTACCGAAAACCATCATGCGTGTTCTGAGAAGCTCCGGTTTGTGAGGAGCATATAGCCAAACCTGCTCCAAATGGGACAAAATTGGTACAACGGCATGCTGATGCCGCTCCATGATACCATGCCAAGTTTCATGAATTTCAGACAAGTTTTGGATTTACTAGAATTTAAAACCAGGCATCTCAATGTTTTGCATGCAATCCACGGTGCTCTGGTGTTCGAAAGTCATTCCCATTTCTTGCATGGGACCTAAGCATGCACCCAAGGACACATATTTGATTTTTCGACCAAATTATATGCACTCGAGCATGTGCATGTAGTTCAAATTTGAATTCTGCACATAAATGCATTGAAAACTCATTTAATGCATAAAAATGTCCAAATGAACCCCGAAAAATGACAAAAATTCACACAACAGTCCTGTTGTTCTACGTTGACATGAGAAAAAAATTTGAAAGCAATAAGAGGCAATGGATATAGTTTCGCCCCCAAAGGTGTAACATTCCCTACCGAAAACCATGATGCTTGTTGTGAGAAGCATATACCCAAACCTGCCCCAAATGGGACAAATTTGTACCACGGCATGTTGATTCCGCTCCATGATAGCATGCCAAGTTTCATGAATTTCAGATAAGTTTTGGATTTACTAGAATTTAAAACCAGGCATCTCAATGTTTTGCAGGCAATCCACGGTGCTCTTTCAACCAATATATATGCACTGGAGCATGTGCATGTAGTTCATATTTGAATTATGCACATAAATACATTGAAAACTCACTTAATGCATAAAAATGTATAAACGAACACCGAAAAATCACAAAAATTCACACAACACTCCTGTTGTTCTATGTTGACATGAGAAAAAAATTGAAAGCAATAAGAGGCAATGGATATCGTTTCGTCCCCAAAGGTGGGACGTTCCCTACCGAAAACCATCATGCTTGTTGTGAGAAGCTCCGGTTTGTGAGGAGCATATACCCAAACCTGCTCCAAATGGGACAAAATTGGTACAACGGCATGCTGATGCCGCTCCATGATACCATGCCAAGTTTCATGAATTTCAGACAAGTTTTGGATTTACTAGAATTTAAAACCAGGCATCTCAATGTTTTGCATGCAATCCACGGTGCTCTGGTGTTCGAAAGTCATTCCCATTTCTTGCATGGGACCTAAGCATGCACCCAAGGACACAGATTTGATTTTTCAACCAAATTATATGCACTCGAGCATGTGCATGTAGTTCAAATTTGAATTCTGCACATAAATGCATTGAAAACTCATTTAATGCATAAAAATGTCCAAATGAACCCCGAAAAATGACAAAAATTCACACAACAGTCCTGTTGTTCTACGTTGACATGAGAAAAAAATTTGAAAGCAATAAGAGGCAATGGATATAGTTTCGCCCCCAAAGGTCGGAGATTCCCTACCGAAAACCATCATGCTTGTTGTGAGAAGCATATACCCAAACCTGCCCCAAATGGGACAAATTTGTACCACGGCATGTTGATGCCGCTCCATGATAGCATGCCAAGTTTCATGAATTTCAGACAAGTTTTGGATTTACTAGAATTTAAAACCAGGCATCTCAATGTTTTGCAGGCAATCCACGGTGCTCTTTCAACCAATATATATGCACTGGAGCATGTGCATGTAATTCAAATTTGAATTATGCACATAAATACATTGAAAACTCACTTAATGCATAAAAATGTCTAAACGAACGCCAAAAATCACAAAAATTCACACAACACTCCTGTTGTTCTATGTTGACATGAGAAAAAAATTGAAAGCAATAAGAGGAAATGGATATCGTTTCGTCCCCAAAGGTGGGACGTTCCCTACTGAAAACCATCATGCTTGTTGTGAGAAGCTCCAGTTTGTGAGGAGCATATACCCAAACCTGCTCCAAATGGGACAAAATTGGTACAACGGCATGCTGATGCCGCTCCATGATACCATGCCAAGTTTGATGAATTTTCAGACAAGTTTTGGATTTACTAGAGTTTAAAACCAGGCATCTCAATGTTTTGCATGCAATCCACGGTGCTCTGGTGTTCGAAAGTCATTCCCATTTCTTACATGGGACCTAAGCATGCACCCAAGGACACAGATTTGATTTTTCAACCAAATTATATGCACTCGAGCATGTGCATGTAGTTCAAATTTGAATTCTGCACATAAATGCATTGAAAACTCATTTAATGCATCAAAATGTCCAAATGAACCCCGAAAAATGACAAAAATTCACACAACACTCCTGTTGTTCTACGTTGACACGAGAAAAAAATTTGAAAGCAATAAGAGGCAATGGATATAGTTTCGCCCCCAAAGGTGGGACATTCCCTACCGGAAACCATGATGCTTGTTGTGAGAAGCATATACCCAAACCTGCCCCAAATGGGACAAATTTGTACCACGGCATGTTGATGCCGCTCCATGATAGCATGCCATGTTTCATGAATTTCAGACAAGTTTTGGATTTACTAGACTTTAAAACCAGGCATCTCAATGTTTTGCAGGCAATCCACGGTGCTCTTTCAACCAATTTATATGCACTGGAGCATGTGCATGTAGTTCAAATTTGAATTATGCACATAAATACATTGAAAACTCACTTAATGCATAAAAATGTCTAAACGAACGCCGAAAAATCACAAAAATTCACACAACACTCCTGTTGTTCTATGTTGACATGAGAAAAAAATTGAAAGCGATAAGAGGCAATGGATATCGTTTCGTCCCCAAAGGTGGGACGTTCCCTACCGAAAACTATCATGCGTGTTGTGAGAGGCTCCGGTTTGTGAGGAGCATATACCCAGACCTGCTCCAAATGGGACAAAATTGGTACAACGGCATGCTGATGCCGCTCCATGATACCATGCCAAGTTTCATGAATTTCAGACAAGTTTTGGATTTACTATAATTTAAAAACAGGCATCTCAATGTTTTGCATGCAATCCACGGTGCTCTGGTGTACGAAAGTCATTCCCATTTCTTGCATGGGACCTAAGCATGCACCCAAGGACACATATTTGATTTTTCAACCAAATTATATGCACTCGAGCATGTGCCTGTAGTTCAAATTTGAATTCTGCACATAAATGCATTGAAAACTCATTTAATGCATAAAAATGTCCAAATGAACCCCGAAAAATGACAAAAATTCACACAACACTCCTGTTGTTCTACGTTGACACGAGAAAAAATTTGAAAGCAATAAGAGGCAATGGATATAGTTTCGCCCCCAAAGGTCGGACATTCCCTACCGAAAACCATCATGCTTGTTGTGAGAAGCATATACCCAAACCTACCCCAAATGGGACAAATTTGTACCACGGCATGTTGATGCCGCTCCATGATAGCATGCCAAGTTTCATGAATTTCAGACAAGTTTTGGATTTACTAGAATTTAAAACCAGGCATCTCAATGTTTTGCAGGCAATCCACGATGCTCTTTCAACCAATATATATGCACTGGAGCATGTGCATGTAGTTCAAATTTGAATTATGCACATAAATACATTGAAAACTCACTTAATGCATAAAAATGTCTAAACGAACGCCGAAAAATCACAAAAATTCACACAACACTCCTGTTGTTCTATGTTGACATGAGAAAAAAATTGAAAGCAATAAGAGGCAATGGATATCGTTTCGTCCCCAAAGGTGGGACGTTCCCTACCGAAAACCATCATGCCTGTTGTGAGAAGCTCCGGTTTGTGAGGAGCATATACCCAAACCTGCTCCAAATGGGACAAAAATGGTACAACGGCATGCTGATGCCGCTCCATGATAGCATGCCAAGTTTCATGAATTTCAGACAAGTTTTGGATTTACTAGAATTTAAAACCAGGCATCTCAATGTTTTGCAGGCAATCCACGGTGCTCTTTCAACCAATTTATGTGCACTGGAGCATGTGCATGTAGTTCAAATTTGAATTATGCACATAAATACATTGAAAACTCACTTAATGCATAAAAATGTCTAAACGAACGCCAAAAATCACAAAAATTCACACCATACTCCTGTTGTTCTATGTTGACATGAGAAAAAAATTGAAAGCAATAAGAGGCAATGGATATCGTTTCGTCCCCAAAGGTGGGACGTTCCCTACCGAAAACCATCATGCTTGTTGTGAGAAGCTCCGGTTTGTGAGGAGCATATACCCAAACCTGCTCCAAATGGGACAAAATTGGTACAACGGCATGCTGATGCCGCTCCATGATAGCATGCCAAGTTTCATGAATTTTCAGACAAGTTTTGGATTTACTAGAATTTAAAACCAGGCATCTCAATGTTTTGCATGCAATCCACGGTGCTCTGGTGTTCGAAAGTCATTCCCATTTCTTGCATGGGACCTTAGCATGCACCCAAGGACACAGATTTGATTTTTCAACCAAATTATATGCACTCGAGCATGTGCATGTAGTTCAAATTTGAATTCTGCACATAAATGCATTGAAAACTCATTTAATGCATAAAAATGTCCAAATGAACCCCGAAAAATGACAAAAATTCACACAACACTCCTGTTGTTCTACGTTGACACGAGAAAAAAAATTGAAAGCAATAAGAGGCAATGGATATAGTTTCGCCCCCAAAGGTGGGACATTCCCTACCGAAAACCATGATGCTTGTTGTGAGAAGCATATACCCAAACCTGCCCCAAATGGGACAAATTTGTACCACGGCATGTTGATGCCGCTCCATGATAGCATGCCAAGTTTCATGAATTTCACACAAGTTTTGGATTTACTAGAATTTAAAACCAGGCATCTCAATGTTTTGCAGGCAATCCACGGTGCTCTTTCAACCAATTTATATGCACTGGAGCATGTGCATGTAGTTCAAATTTGAATTATGCACATAAATACATTGAAAACTCACTTAATGCATAAAAATGCCTAAACGAACGCCGAAAAATCACAAAAATTCACACAACACTCCTGTTGTTCTATGTTGACATGAGAAAAAAATTGAAAGCAATAAGAGGCAATGGATATCGTTTCATCCCCAAAGGTGGGACGTTCCCTACCGAAAACCATCATGCTTGTTGTGAGAAGCTCCGGTTTGTGAGGAGCATATACCCAAACCTGCTCCAAATGGGACAAAATTGGTCCAACGGCATGCTGATGCCGCTCCATGATACCATGCCAAGTTTGATGAATTTTCAGACAAGTTTTGGATTTACTAGAATTGAAAACCAGGCATCTCAATGTTTTGCATGCAATCCACGGTGCTCTGGTGTTCGAAAGTCATTCCCATTTCTTGCATGGGACCTAAGCATGCACCCAAGGACACAGATTTGATTTTTCAACCAAATCATATGCACTCGAGCATGTGCATGTAGTTCAAATTTGAATTATGCACATAAATACATTGAAAACTCACTTAATGCATAAAAATGTCTAAACGAACGCCGAAAAATCACAAAAATTCACACAACACTCCTGTTGTTCTATGTTGACATGAGAAAAAAATTGAAAGCGATAAGAGGCAATGGATATCGTTTCGTCCCCAAAGGTGGGACGTTCCCTACCGAAAACTATCATGCGTGTTGTGAGAGGCTCCGGTTTGTGAGGAGCATATACCCAGACCTGCTCCAAATGGGACAAAATTGGTACAACGGCATGCTGATGCCGCTCCATGATACCATGCCAAGTTTCATGAATTTCAGACAAGTTTTGGATTTACTATAATTTAAAAACAGGCATCTCAATGTTTTGCATGCAATCCACGGTGCTCTGGTGTACGAAAGTCATTCCCATTTCTTGCATGGGACCTAAGCATGCACCCAAGGACACATATTTGATTTTTCAACCAAATTATATGCACTCGAGCATGTGCCTGTAGTTCAAATTTGAATTCTGCACATAAATGCATTGAAAACTCATTTAATGCATAAAAATGTCCAAATGAACCCCGAAAAATGACAAAAATTCACACAACACTCCTGTTGTTCTACGTTGACACGAGAAAAAAATTTGAAAGCAATAAGAGGCAATGGATATAGTTTCGCCCCCAAAGGTCGGACATTCCCTACCGAAAACCATCATGCTTGTTGTGAGAAGCATATACCCAAACCTACCCCAAATGGGACAAATTTGTACCACGGCATGTTGATGCCGCTCCATGATAGCATGCCAAGTTTCATGAATTTCAGACAAGTTTTGGATTTACTAGAATTTAAAACCAGGCATCTCAATGTTTTGCAGGCAATCCACGATGCTCTTTCAACCAATATATATGCACTGGAGCATGTGCATGTAGTTCAAATTTGAATTATGCACATAAATACATTGAAAACTCACTTAATGCATAAAAATGTCTAAACGAACGCCGAAAAATCACAAAAATTCACACAACACTCCTGTTGTTCTATGTTGACATGAGAAAAAAATTGAAAGCAATAAGAGGCAATGGATATCGTTTCGTCCCCAAAGGTGGGACGTTCCCTACCGAATACCATCATGCTTGTTGTGAGAAGCTCCGGTTTGTGAGGAGCATATACCCAAACCTGCTCCAAATGGGACAAAAATGGTACAACGGCATGCTGATGCCGCTCCATGATAGCATGCCAAGTTTCATGAATTTCAGACAAGTTTTGGATTTACTAGAATTTAAAACCAGGCATCTCAATGTTTTGCAGGCAATCCACGGTGCTCTTTCAACCAATTTATGTGCACTGGAGCATGTGCATGTAGTTCAAATTTGAATTATGCACATAAATACATTGAAAACTCACTTAATGCATAAAAATGTCTAAACAAAAGCCACAAATCACAAAAATTCACACCATACTCCTGTTGTTCTATGTTGACATGAGAAAAAAATTGAAAGCAATAAGAGGCAATGGATATCGTTTCGTCCCCAAAGGTGGGACGTTCCCTACCAAAAACCATCATGCTTGTTGTGAGAAGCTCCGGTTTGTGAGGAGCATATACCCAAACCTGCTCCAAATGGGACAAAATTGGTACAACGGCATGCTGATGCCGCTCCATGATAGCATGCCAAGTTTCATGAATTTTCAGACAAGTTTTGGATTTACTAGAATTTAAAACCAGGCATCTCAATGTTTTGCATGCAATCCACGGTGCTCTGGTGTTCGAAAGTCATTCCCATTTCTTGCATGGGACCTTAGCATGCACCCAAGGACACAGATTTGATTTTTCAACCAAATTATATGCACTCGAGCATGTGCATGTAGTTCAAATTTGAATTCTGCACATAAATGCATTGAAAACTCATTTAATGCATAAAAATGTCCAAATGAACCCCGAAAAATGACAAAAATTCACACAACACTCCTGTTGTTCTACGTTGACACGAGAAAAAAAATTGAAAGCAATAAGAGGCAATGGATATAGTTTCGCCCCCAAAGGTGGGACATTCCCTACCGAAAACCATGATGCTTGTTGTGAGAAGCATATACCCAAACCTGCCCCAAATGGGACAAATTTGTACCACGGCATGTTGATGCCGCTCCATGATAGCATGCCAAGTTTCATGAATTTCAGACAAGTTTTGGATTTACTAGAATTTAAAACCAGGCATCTCAATGTTTTGCAGGCAATCCACGGTGCTCTTTCAACCAATTTATATGCACCGGAGCATGTGCATGTAGTTCAAATTTGAATTATGCACATAAATACATTGAAAACTCACTTAATGCATAAAAATGTCTAAACGAATGCCGAAAAATCACAAAAATTCACACAACACTCCTGTTGTTCTATGTTGACGTGAGAAAAAATTGAAAGCGATAAGAGGCAATGGATATCGTTTCGTCCCAAAAGGTGGGACGTTCCCTACCAAAAACCAGCTTGCTTGTTGTGAGAAGCTCCGGTTTGTGAGGAGCATATACCCAAACCTGCTCCAAATGGGACAAAATTGGTACAACGGCATGCTGATGCCGCTCCATGATACCATGCCAAGTTTCATGAATTTCAGACAAGTTTTGGATTTACTAGAATTTAAAACCAGGCATCTCAATGTTTTGCATGCAATCCACGGTGCTCTGGTGTTCGAAAGTCATTCCCATTTCTTGCATGGGACCTAAGCATGCACCCAAGGACACATATTTGATTTTTCAACCAAATTATATGCACTCGAGCATGTGCCTGTAGTTCAAATTTGAATTCTGCACATAAATGCATTGAAAACTCATTTAATGCATAAAAATGTCCAAATGAACCCTGAAAAATGACAAAAATTCACACAACACTCCTGTTGTTCTACGTTGACACGAGAAAAAAAATTGAAAGCAATAAGAGGCAATGGATATAGTTTCGCCCCCAAAGGTCGGACATTCCCTACCGAAAACCATCATGCTTGTTGTGAGAAGCATATACCCAAACCTACCCCAAATGGGACAAATTTGTACCACGGCATGTTGATGCCGCTCCATGATAGCATGCCAAGTTTCATGAATTTCAGACAAGTTTTGGATTTACTAGAATTTAAAACCAGGCATCTCAATGTTTTGCAGGCAATCCACGGTGCTCTTTCAACCAATTTATGTGCACTGGAGCATGTGCATGTAGTTCAAATTTGAATTATGCACATAAATACATTGAAAACTCACTTAATGCATAAAAATGTCTAAACGAACGCCAAAAATCACAAAAATTCACACCATACTCCTGTTGTTCTATGTTGACATGAGAAAAAAATTGAAAGCAATAAGAGGCAATGGATATCGTTTCGTCCCCAAAGGTGGGACGTTCCCTACCGAAAACCATCATGCTTGTTGTGAGAAGCTCCGGTTTGTGAGGAGCATATACCCAAACCTGCTCCAAATGGGACAAAATTGGTACAACGGCATGCTGATGCCGCTCCATGATAGCATGCCAAGTTTCATGAATTTTCAGACAAGTTTTGGATTTACTAGAATTTAAAACCAGGCATCTCAATGTTTTGCATGCAATCCACGGTGCTCTGGTGTTCGAAAGTCATTCCCATTTCTTGCATGGGACCTTAGCATGCACCCAAGGACACAGATTTGATTTTTCAACCAAATTATATGCACTCGAGCATGTGCATGTAGTTCAAATTTGAATTCTGCACATAAATGCATTGAAAACTCATTTAATGCATAAAAATGTCCAAATGAACCCCGAAAAATGACAAAAATTCACACAACACTCCTGTTGTTCTACGTTGACACGAGAAAAAAAATTGAAAGCAATAAGAGGCAATGGATATAGTTTCGCCCCCAAAGGTGGGACATTCCCTACCGAAAACCATGATGCTTGTTGTGAGAAGCATATACCCAAACCTGCCCCAAATGGGACAAATTTGTACCACGGCATGTTGATGCCGCTCCATGATAGCATGCCAAGTTTCATGAATTTCAGACAAGTTTTGGATTTACTAGAATTTAAAACCAGGCATCTCAATGTTTTGCAGGCAATCCACGGTGCTCTTTCAACCAATTTATATGCACCGGAGCATGTGCATGTAGTTCAAATTTGAATTATGCACATAAATACATTGAAAACTCACTTAATGCATAAAAATGTCTAAACGAATGCCGAAAAATCACAAAAATTCACACAACACTCCTGTTGTTCTATGTTGACGTGAGAAAAAAATTGAAAGCGATAAGAGGCAATGGATATCGTTTCGTCCCAAAAGGTGGGACGTTCCCTACCAAAAACCAGCTTGCTTGTTGTGAGAAGCTCCGGTTTGTGAGGAGCATATACCCAAACCTGCTCCAAATGGGACAAAATTGGTACAACGGCATGCTGATGCCGCTCCATGATACCATGCCAAGTTTCATGAATTTCAGACAAGTTTTGGATTTACTAGAATTTAAAACCAGGCATCTCAATGTTTTGCATGCAATCCACGGTGCTCTGGTGTTCGAAAGTCATTCCCATTTCTTGCATGGGACCTAAGCATGCACCCAAGGACACATATTTGATTTTTCAACCAAATTATATGCACTCGAGCATGTGCCTGTAGTTCAAATTTGAATTCTGCACATAAATGCATTGAAAACTCATTTAATGCATAAAAATGTCCAAATGAACCCCGAAAAATGACAAAAATTCACACAACACTCCTGTTGTTCTACGTTGACACGAGAAAAAAAATTGAAAGCAATAAGAGGCAATGGATATAGTTTCGCCCCCAAAGGTCGGACATTCCCTACCGAAAACCATCATGCTTGTTGTGAGAAGCATATACCCAAACCTACCCCAAATGGGACAAATTTGTACCACGGCATGTTGATGCCGCTCCATGATAGCATGCCAAGTTTCATGAATTTCAGACAAGTTTTGGATTTACTAGAATTTAAAACCAGGCATCTCAATGTTTTGCAGGCAATCCACGGTGCTCTTTCAACCAATATATATGCACTGGAGCATGTGCATGTAGTTCAAATTTGAATTATGCACATAAATACATTGAAAACTCACTTAATGCATAAAAATGTCTAAACGAACGCCGAAAAATCACAAAAATTCACACAACACTCCTGTTGTTCTATGTTGACATGAGAAAAAAATTGAAAGCAATAAGAGGCAATGGATATCGTTTCGTCCCCAAAGGTGGGACGTTCCCTACCGAAAACCATCATGCTTGTTGTGAGAAGCTCCGGTTTGTGAGGAGCATATACCCAAACCTGCTCCAAATGGGACAAAAATGGTACAACGGCATGCTGATGCCGCTCCATGATAGCATGCCAAGTTTCATGAATTTCAGACAAGTTTTGGATTTACTAGAATTTAAAACCAGGCATCTCAATGTTTTGCAGGCAATCCACGGTGCTCTTTCAACCAATTTATGTGCACTGGAGCATGTGCATGTAGTTCAAATTTGAATTATGCACATAAATACATTGAAAACTCACTTAATGCATAAAAATGTCTAAACAAAAGCCACAAATCACAAAAATTCACACCATACTCCTGTTGTTCTATGTTGACATGAGAAAAAAATTGAAAGCAATAAGAGGCAATGGATATCGTTTCGTCCCCAAAGGTGGGACGTTCCCTACCGAAAACCATCATGCTTGTTGTGAGAAGCTCCGGTTTGTGAGGAGCATATACCCAAACCTGCTCCAAATGGGACAAAATTGGTACAACGGCATGCTGATGCCGCTCCATGATAGCATGCCAAGTTTCATGAATTTTCAGACAAGTTTTGGATTTACTAGAATTTAAAACCAGGCATCTCAATGTTTTGCATGCAATCCACGGTGCTCTGGTGTTCGAAAGTCATTCCCATTTCTTGCATGGGACCTTAGCATGCACCCAAGGACACAGATTTGATTTTTCAACCAAATTATATGCACTCGAGCATGTGCATGTAGTTCAAATTTGAATTCTGCACATAAATGCATTGAAAACTCATTTAATGCATAAAAATGTCCAAATGAACCCCGAAAAATGACAAAAATTCACACAACACTCCTGTTGTTCTACGTTGACACGAGAAAAAAAATTGAAAGCAATAAGAGGCAATGGATATAGTTTCGCCCCCAAAGGTGGGACATTCCCTACCGAAAACCATGATGCTTGTTGTGAGAAGCATATACCCAAACCTGCCCCAAATGGGACAAATTTGTACCACGGCATGTTGATGCCGCTCCATGATAGCATGCCAAGTTTCATGAATTTCAGACAAGTTTTGGATTTACTAGAATTTAAAACCAGGCATCTCAATGTTTTGCAGGCAATCCACGGTGCTCTTTCAACCAATTTATATGCACCGGAGCATGTGCATGTAGTTCAAATTTGAATTATGCACATAAATACATTGAAAACTCACTTAATGCATAAAAATGTCTAAACGAATGCCGAAAAATCACAAAAATTCACACAACACTCCTGTTGTTCTATGTTGACGTGAGAAAAAAATTGAAAGCGATAAGAGGCAATGGATATCGTTTCGTCCCAAAAGGTGGGACGTTCCCTACCAAAAACCAGCTTGCTTGTTGTGAGAAGTTCCGGTTTGTGAGGAGCATATACCCAAACCTGCTCCAAATGGGACAAAATTGGTACAACGGCATGCTGATGCCGCTCCATGATACCATGCCAAGTTTCATGAATTTCAGACAAGTTTTGGATTTACTAGAATTTAAAACCAGGCATCTCAATGTTTTGCATGCAATCCACGGTGCTCTGGTGTTCGAAAGTCATTCCCATTTCTTGCATGGGACCTAAGCATGCACCCAAGGACACATATTTGATTTTTCAACCAAATTATATGCACTCGAGCATGTGCCTGTAGTTCAAATTTGAATTCTGCACATAAATGCATTGAAAACTCATTTAATGCATAAAAATGTCCAAATGAACCCCGAAAAATGACAAAAATTCACACAACACTCCTGTTGTTCTACGTTGACACGAGAAAAAAAATTGAAAGCAATAAGAGGCAATGGATATAGTTTCGCCCCCAAAGGTCGGACATTCCCTACCGAAAACCATCATGCTTGTTGTGAGAAGCATATACCCAAACCTACCCCAAATGGGACAAATTTGTACCACGGCATGTTGATGCCGCTCCATGATAGCATGCCAAGTTTCATGAATTTCAGACAAGTTTTGGATTTACTAGAATTTAAAACCAGGCATCTCAATGTTTTGCAGGCAATCCACGGTGCTCTTTCAACCAATATATATGCACTGGAGCATGTGCATGTAGTTCAAATTTGAATTATGCACATAAATACATTGAAAACTCACTTAATGCATAAAAATGTCTAAACGAACGCCGAAAAATCACAAAAATTCACACAACACTCCTGTTGTTCTATGTTGACATGAGAAAAAAATTGAAAGCAATAAGAGGCAATGGATATCGTTTCGTCCCCAAAGGTGGGACGTTCCCTACCGAAAACCATCATGCTTGTTGTGAGAAGCTCCGGTTTGTGAGGAGCATATACCCAAACCTGCTCCAAATGGGACAAAAATGGTACAACGGCATGCTGATGCCGCTCCATGATAGCATGCCAAGTTTCATGAATTTCAGACAAGTTTTGGATTTACTAGAATTTAAAACCAGGCATCTCAATGTTTTGCAGGCAATCCACGGTGCTCTTTCAACCAATTTATGTGCACTGGAGCATGTGCATGTAGTTCAAATTTGAATTATGCACATAAATACATTGAAAACTCACTTAATGCATAAAAATGTCTAAACAAAAGCCACAAATCACAAAAATTCACACCATACTCCTGTTGTTCTATGTTGACATGAGAAAAAAATTGAAAGCAATAAGAGGCAATGGATATCGTTTCGTCCCCAAAGGTGGGACGTTCCCTACCGAAAACCATCATGCTTGTTGTGAGAAGCTCCGGTTTGTGAGGAGCATATACCCAAACCTGCTCCAAATGGGACAAAATTGGTACAACGGCATGCTGATGCCGCTCCATGATAGCATGCCAAGTTTCATGAATTTTCAGACAAGTTTTGGATTTACTAGAATTTAAAACCAGGCATCTCAATGTTTTGCATGCAATCCACGGTGCTCTGGTGTTCGAAAGTCATTCCCATTTCTTGCATGGGACCTTAGCATGCACCCAAGGACACAGATTTGATTTTTCAACCAAATTATATGCACTCGAGCATGTGCATGTAGTTCAAATTTGAATTCTGCACATAAATGCATTGAAAACTCATTTAATGCATAAAAATGTCCAAATGAACCCCGAAAAATGACAAAAATTCACACAACACTCCTGTTGTTCTACGTTGACACGAGAAAAAAAATTGAAAGCAATAAGAGGCAATGGATATAGTTTCGCCCCCAAAGGTGGGACATTCCCTACCGAAAACCATGATGCTTGTTGTGAGAAGCATATACCCAAACCTGCCCCAAATGGGACAAATTTGTACCACGGCATGTTGATGCCGCTCCATGATAGCATGCCAAGTTTCATGAATTTCAGACAAGTTTTGGATTTACTAGAATTTAAAACCAGGCATCTCAATGTTTTGCAGGCAATCCACGGTGCTCTTTCAACCAATTTATATGCACCGGAGCATGTGCATGTAGTTCAAATTTGAATTATGCACATAAATACATTGAAAACTCACTTAATGCATAAAAATGTCTAAACGAATGCCGAAAAATCACAAAAATTCACACAACACTCCTGTTGTTCTATGTTGACGTGAGAAAAAAATTGAAAGCGATAAGAGGCAATGGATATCGTTTCGTCCCAAAAGGTGGGACGTTCCCTACCAAAAACCAGCTTGCTTGTTGTGAGAAGCTCCGGTTTGTGAGGAGCATATACCCAAACCTGCTCCAAATGGGACAAAATTGGTACAACGGCATGCTGATGCCGCTCCATGATACCATGCCAAGTTTCATGAATTTCAGACAAGTTTTGGATTTACTAGAATTTAAAACCAGGCATCTCAATGTTTTGCATGCAATCCACGGTGCTCTGGTGTTCGAAAGTCATTCCCATTTCTTGCATGGGACCTAAGCATGCACCCAAGGACACAGATTTGATTTCTCAACCAAATTATATGCACTGGAGCATGTGCATGTAGTTCAAATTTGAATTATGCACATAAATGCATTGAAAACTCAGTTAATGCATAAAAATGTCCAAATGAACCCCAAAAAATCACAAAAAATCACACAACACTCTTGTTGTTCTATGTTGACACGAGAAAAAAATGAAAGCAGTAAGAGGCAACGGATATCGTTTCGTCCCCAAAGGTGGCACGTTCCCTACCGAAACCATCACGCTTGTTGTTAGAAGCTTTGGTTTTTGAGAAGCTTATACTCCAACCTGCCCCAAGTGGGACAAAATTTGAACCACGGCATGTTGATGCCGCTACATGATAGCATGCCAAGTTTCATGAATTTCAGATGAGTTTTGGATTTACTAGAATTTAAAAACCAGGCATCTCAATGTTTGCGGCCGAGTGACGGTGGCTGGGTGTTTGAAATTCATTCCCATTTCTTGCGTGGGACCTAAGCATGCAACCAAGGACACATATTTGATTTTTCAATAAGTTTATATGCACTTGAGCATGTGCATGTAGTTCAAATTTGAATTATGCGCATAAAATACCTGGAAAACCCAGTTAATGTATAAAAATGTACGAACGAACCATGAATCATTCCAAATTTTTTGACGACACACCTATAGTTGCATGTTCACTGCAGATAAAAGTTCTAACAAATTCAAACACCATCCTTTGTAGTTGTGACCCCATTACATAATTCAAATGATCAAGACGGTAAATCAAGTAGATCGCACACAGTTTATTATCACCAACCGTGTGAGATGAAGCACAAAATATCTTGGAGCACCGTCGGTGTATAGTAGGCCCATGGCTTATGAGAGAAGGTGTATCGGCTACCATCCACAGCCGGCGTGTCAAGCACATTAGCTCACTCCCCAAATATCATTTCACTGTTCATTCATCGTCGGTGAAAGATGGGGACTTGGACCCACGTCATGAGGGCAACTTTAGCGGCCCACTCCGGCGAGAGCACGGCCGCAGCCGCCTGGCGCATGCTAACAAGCTTCATGAGGGCGACCGTAGTCTGCGTCCGGGCGGCCAAGGAAGCCTAAACGGCCGCTGTTGCTTCTTAGGCGGCGGCGGCAGTATCTGCTCGGGGATAGCAACTGACGAGAGCGGCACAGCAGCTGTCCGTTCCGCAGCGGCGGGCTTAGCCATACAGGAGGCTGCCCACTTCCATTTCGAGGCCGTCCACACCCAGCTTGTGGCGGTCAGCGCACAAATCGAACGAAGCTTCTCCGACAACGGTGGGCAACCCACGGTCGAAGAGCTGGCAATTGCCTTGAGAGTTCGAGCAGCCGCCCGTTCCTGCACGGCATACCTTGCCACGATGGAGTCCGCCAGAGCCCAGATGGCATGTGCCCGTGCCCAGCTCATGGCGGCCTTTTCCAAAGAGATGGCAGACGCGGATGGCGAGATGCTTGCCGAGTATGGTGCGATGGATGCCATGGAGCCCCTTCCCCAGGAGATTGTCGGGCGCGAGCTGGACATGGAGGCGGCGGCGGAGATCGACGAGCACCTGTTGTAGTAGTACTCTTTGTTTTGTTTAATTAAGAGCGCCGGTCTTTAATTCGTTAGAGTAATGTTTAGGTCAGCAAGCTCTGTTTAATTGCTGAACTTGCTCGATTAAGAAGTTAGTCACCTTTGTGTACCCAAATTATGCAATGACGTGGATGACCACTGTAACTAGGGAAATTCGAACCAAATTTTTTGATGTTCAAACTCAACACACATGGGTTAAGCTATCTGAATCGTTTGTGATGTTCATATATGGTACACAGTTATAAATAAGGGACCGTGTCCGATGACACTTTGCGCGCCAGCTTTTTGGCTGAAGCGATTCCAAATTTTAGGCTTCCGTGGAAATATCTACCTCCCCGCCCCTCCCCCTTACCAAAAGCCACATTTAACCTCTTTCTGCCTTCCTTTCCAAGTTGAAACCTTCACTCCTTGCTTGCAGCGCCGCCGCCTCCTCGCCGGCGACCCTCCTTCATGCTCCTCGGCCTCGCCTATCCAGGCAGGTAATCCACACCCGACCCCCGTCCTCCTCCTACTTCCACATCCCACATGCCCCTACCGCCGGCGCGAGCGCGACACCTTCCACCCAAATCACCGACCCCTCGAGCAAATAAGCACCGGCCTAAGCCATGGTGCACGCAGTATAGCCAGGACCTCAAGGAGCATTTGGCAGCGGAGAAGCAAATCACGGCTGCACGTGCCGATGAGGTCGCGATGGCTGTCATTCGTGCCGACCCCTAGATCTTGAAGGAGCACCTTTCCATTAGCTAGCTACGCCGGTTATGCATTCTCGGTTTACCCGTTGCGTGTGCTGCTCCTGCCTTTCCTTCATGAATTCTAGTGAATTGTGCTATCTAATTTTACGATGCAATATGTTGCTCTAGTGTATATGTTCTATATTTCGCGCAGTGTGGTGCTCACTTATTAATTGTTTTGTTAATTAGTTATCGTCTTCAGTTAACTGTTTGGTTCAATTCTGCAAATGTGATGTTCAATTCTTCAGGCTGCAATTTTGTATTGTCTTCCATGTGAGAAATAAATTGAATTTATCTTTACAAAATTGTGGGTGCATTCTGTTATTGTATACCATGTGAGGAATAATTGAATTTGGCTGTAGTAAATACATGTGAAACAAATACAATTGCTACAATTGGCTGTAGTTAACTGTTTGGTTAACTGTCTGATCTTCTATTAGGAGTATGTTATATTGTGCAATGTGGTGCTCAGTTAATGTTTGGTTCATTTGTTGTGGTGTTTAGTTAACTGCTTGGTTCAATGTTGTATTGTGCAATGTGGTGCTCAGTTAATGTTTGGTTCATTTGTTGTGGTGTTTAGTTAACTGCTTGGTTCAATTCTGCAATGCGATGTCCAATTGTCGTGGGTAGAATTTTGTATTGTTGTGTATGTGAGTAATAAATCGAATTTGGCTGCACTTAATACATGAGAAACATATACAAGTGCTATATTTCCTAGTTCTTAATCATGCTTGGTTTGGATAAATGGGTTTTCCCTGTGGCTTGAATTAATCTGATGAATTTGCAAAGGGATTATTTTTCATCAACATATTTTACTGATAGCTTGCGAACTCTTACTTAACCCGATGACTAACTACCGTATATATGTTGCAGGGAAACAATGGGAAGCACTGAGGTTTACAATCGATGTTAGGACGTGCATGCTCCGTTTTCTAATAGCACATTATTGTGCAATTGCAGGAACCATTCTAATATTTATGTTTTTAACAATTTGGTCTTGGACATGTAGGTCCTGCTGTCAGAGGTTTTGACCTACTGTTCGACCCTTTTTGCATATGGGGAAATGAGTTGTATACGAATATCAGTCAAGTCAAGAAACTCAGAAAGATTGTTAGGATAAAGAAATTAGCGACAAAAAATGACAACATCTTTGTCTGCACAATGAAGAAGACATCAGTTCACTACAGGATAGTACTAACTATTATACCTTGCCTTTTTTTATTCCTTTGCCCCATTTCCAATATAGAGAAGATATTTATGCACATCCTAGTTTTCAGGCCTTTCCAAAGAAGTTCACTGATGATTACCTCTCAAACCACCTGTATGGTCACGAGGCGAGGAAGGTATTCATACAACACCCATGGTTCAATATTGAAGTGTTCCTAAAGAGGACGAAGGATGGACGGTCAATGATCCACAGGCACTGGCCTAAAGTTACAAAGACCTTCAACATCAATGAAGGCTCAATATCCGCCTTCTACTTCAGCAGTTTTCCAGAGGAGATACATCTGTCTATGTACCGTCTATGATGCTAATTTCGAAAGGTTATAGATGCTGCATGTGAAACTTGGTCCTGGTGTAGTTGTGTAATGGGGTAGCTGAGTGCTGAAGCTATATGATGTTGTACTCTGATGTATTTCAATTATGAACATGAAATATAATGTGTTCTTAATATGAACTGTCAATTAGATTAGTAAATGGATTATGAATAATCGGATAATTAGCCTGCTAGTGGTGAATTAGCCTGCTAATTGGGTTTTGCTATTGCAAACGGTTGTTAAGAAAATACCGTGGGCAATGACCTCAGGCAATGCACAAAGTTTCTAGGAATAAACCGTGTTGGATCAATGAACAATCACACACAACTTTCTCTTGAGAACTGTTTGCGTTAGGCCACCTTGCGTAAAAGTTTACCACATGAAAAATGTGTGTGATGGACAGCCTTTGCCACACAGTTTCTTCCACGGACCGTGTGTGATATATTCAATAATGCAAGCGATTTAACGGGAAAAATTGTGTGTGATGTACCTGTGAACGGAAACGTTTTCCTTTGAGCGAGTGTGTGGGATGTACATACGAATGGAAACTTTTAGCGAGGACTGACTGTGTGGGATGTACTTGCGACCGGAAGCAATTTCGCCGTATAATTTTATTTTTTAGCTCTACTATATGCATTTCCATATTCGAGCGCTCGCCGGTCGCACATGACCTCATTTTGCCGAACATGTGTGCCAGGAGGGCATATCCCCGACGGTTTCTGGGTCGTGTGGGAAGGACCCCCCTATCGCCCACACTCACATGGCGACGGTTCCAGATGCCGTCGCGGAAAGGGGTTTTAAACCGTTTGTTTAGGAGCTCACTGTACTAGTGCTCATTTATCATTTCTGATAATTTACAAGCCAGTTGATTTTAGTAGAAATGGACCCATTTTCTAGGATGGGTGAAAAAACAATGATGGTCTGGACTGAGCATTTCATATAAAAATAATATTGAGATAGGAATAATATGAAAATTATGTTGAGCTTGGTAATCTTATTATATAAAAAATGAACTAGGTTTTGCATTTTATTTTATTAAAAGAAAGATAGGCTAGGCTGCGCTTATTTTAGGATATTGTCTACAACTGTCGTCCCAGTTGCATTGCTGATGTTCAGAAAAAGGCCTATGTAGTATAGTACAACTTTACATGGCTACTCAACCCACATTCAACGACGACGGGAAGGCCCAAACAAGGCTTCTGTGCAACTTTTTGAAGTCACTGAGCTCAACTAATAACTTAAGAAAAAAGTTAGAGTACAGCGGAACCTAATTAAAAGTTGTCACGAGCGAAGAAATAATTCAACGGGTCCCACTTGAGTGTGTGTGTGTGTGAGAGAGAGGGGGGAGAGAGATACCCATTGGTCGATGCTCGTAAATACATCTTTTAGCCATAAGCATTGCTGATGCTCAGTAAAAACTTCTATAGTTGACACAATCATATATAACATCATAGCACACTGAACCTGCATATAAAAATTTCACGCAGGCAGCACAATCAGGGTGGAAGCAGTGGATCGCTACAGGTAGCGCTATGTTGAAACCAACGAACTCGTACTTAACGGTTCATTGTCTTTATCAATGACGGGGAAATATCTTGAATGCTGTGCAAAGAAAACAGACAGTCAATACAATAAGTTCTGCTAGCACATTAAGTTGATGTACAACCCTTTCTAAAAAAAGTTCAGGTATAAAATAGAACATGTCACAATCAAATATACTGGCACATCACTGCTTCACACTGATAGCTCAGATTTAACTAGTTTCTGACAAGATTCAGTTGTTACCTCAAATTAGAGCACATCCAGACAGACAACCCTGCCTCTTCTCCCAAAGAAGCAGTAGCCTCCACTGCGCGATGGAGTAGGCCCTGTGCCATCCATCGTTTCGAGCAACACAGGGAAAGTCTGACATTGACTCCTGTAATGGACGTCGTCGACGGACCCTGGCACCAGCGGTGGCGGTAGGAGTTCGATTGATAGATTGACCACTTCTTTGACATGCATGAACACTCGATATAGGTACATCCCTAACATGGTCCGCAGCAGCCTTGGTGGCGATGAATAGTACAACCCCAGTTCCTGCACCGGTATCTCAACACCAATCACGTTCGATCTGGTGGACGGCTTCTTCGTCGATACCATAACCGTCAGAGCCCAGCTTTTGGAGGAACAAACATACTTACGAGCTCACCTCCAAGGTCATCGATAAGCTCATTAATGGACTCGCTGTTCCAAGCACGTGGAAGGTAAGCTTTGTTAAAGCCTCAAGTTTAGAGGTCATCGAGCCCCATCCTAGGTGCCACCGAGCAAAGCTCACCAGAGCGCCATCGCAGAACAAAGTAGGGAAGATTTGAACACACGACTGCAGTGGAAAGTTGTCTAGAACCTGACAAAGAAATCAGCCGGTGGCGGACATACATCGACGAGCAAGTCACTTATTTGGATGTCGTGCACAATGCCATGAGCTTTGACAAGGTCGTCCGGCGAGACGGGAGTCCGGTCGCCGTTGATGGTTACCATCAGCACTTTCCCGGCAAACTGTCGTCAAGCGCCGCCATGCCGCTGTTGAGCGACAGCACGCAGCGCCCGAAGGTAGGACAAGCCTCAGGATCTCCAGCTCGAAGATCCACGTTGACCGGTGACATGATAGTGCCCTTGAGTACAGGGAGTACAGTAGGGGCATTTGGGGGACCTAGAGTTGGAATCGAGATTTCAGAGGTGGGGGAGGGGCAGGAGATCGGGGATGAAAAGGTAGTATGAATTTTGAACACGCGCCAGTAAGCTCTTGGTGCGCAAGCGCACCAAAACACCGGTGGCGCCCACATGTCGGCCTAAGAGTCCTTATTCTTTCTTTTTTTGAGATCCTGGCCTTTTTTGAGGATCTTTTGAAATCTCGGCCTGAGAGTCATAATTGACTTGTTTGGCATTGTCTTACTACTCAACCCATATTCAACGACACCTCACTGGCCCAAACAAGTGTAAATCATCGAAAAGACACTGAGCTCAAATTATAACTTGAAAACAAGAGATATACTCTGAACATTAAAGAATGGTGATGCCCTCATTTAGCCCAGCAGCAGTTCGAGACAATAAACAGTTTGAAACAATGATATATACAACATTCAAACACTGACTAGTGACTACTACTGACATAAACAGCAAGACATGGTAGTTCATAAGAAGTCTTGCTACACCACCAAAACGCACCCATCTGCAGCGCTTGGACTCTCGTGGTCCAGACGAGAATGAGATTCTAAAAAGAGGCAACTATTACATAGTAAGAGTGACATAGACAAGGATGACCAAATGACAAGAAATATGCATAAAAAAAGAGAGAACTACCCATCCAGAACAAGCAACAAAGACAACAAGTCATTCGAAGAGGGATGATCCAACACCATCATAATTTGTAGCCCCGCTTCAGCCACCACTGATCCAGAGACACCAATACTCCACCCTTTCGATGCAACAACCCAATTACCTATCAAACTGAAGGCTTGAACCACATCACCGCCTATCGGACTTGAGACATCCAAGGATCAAATTTAACCCACATGCCTTTGTCATTCTCACCTTCTTTTGGCTGCAGGTTGTATCATTGACAATCAGGGGAGTTTGCTCCCGAAGTCCTAGGGCTCGCCGTGTAGACACAGTTTTCCATAGCAAACAGAGCCTCTCTGCCATCAAGTTCCCTGCCAACGGTGATCTCCTAGTTAATCGGATAATTGAGTCCGAGAAACAGAGAGCGTGAACCAAGGTTGTTTACCCGCATCCAACTCAAAATTCCTGAAGGCCCCAACAAGCTAGTATCCTTCTCATAGACATAACAACCACTGTCCGGATACTCATGTATTTCACGGTGCTTGTACATAATGGGGTTTTTGCATTATAACTTTTCCGGCTCATGTGTGTGAATGATCATCAGTCTTTTGCTGTCGTCTGATCGAGCGAGGAACTAGTTGTGCTTCCCTATTTTTGGCAAAGGTGGTGTGATTACAAAGGGAAGTAACCGTAGGGACACTGCATCATATCAAAAAGGACAGGCATTGTTAATGTACGATCAGCATTGTTCAGAGTATGAGTAGGATAATGCAAGAAACAACATTGATATGTCCCTGTTGGAACTGGGAGGAATATACAGGGAAATGTATACTGGGTTCGAAAATTTAGAAGTGCCATGCATGGTTATACTCATGTTATCTCGCAATCGGTTCTTCACAGGAAACTACCATGTCTTGCATGTTATGTAATCATGTTCAGTCCTCACAAACAAATTCTTCGAGGAAACTAACAGACAATGCATTGTTATATACTCATGTTCTGTGAGCAAATTTTTTGTAAGGATATTATTCTAGCTAGCCATTGAATGCTGAAGGGCGAATATAGGTATGTACACATGGTAAGCATTACAGGATTTCACTACTTCCAAATATAGAGTTCTCCATATGCACATTTACTTCCCTAATGTATAGTTAGATGAAACAAACAGTGTGATGCATGTTTCTACATCATGAAAATGAGGAAACTAACATGGCCATTGATACAGACTCATATTTACTAGTATATAGATTACTATAAAATACGGAGAATATCCATATCTTCCTAACTGTTTGATTATTCAAGGGTACAAACTGGCCGTAATGACTTGGTCACAATCGCATGAATTAACTCATTCCAAATATAGCTGATTTACGGCGTCTCTAATACATTGCCATAGTTCTACTCATATTCTACTCAAACAGGGATATGCCAATCATCACAAAAAGTTCAAACAGTGTCATGGCGTTATCATTAACATCAGACGAAAACAACTTACACATGCCATCCCAGCAATACGTGGTGCCATCTGCTTTCTCGATCGCGTAGATGATGCCACTGTGTTCAATAGCATCATAGAAGTGTGTATCAACTTTGACGATCCACTGCGAGGTGAGTTGTCTCCAGCTAAAGAAGGCACCAGCGGAAAGATAGGCGATTTCGCGGTCGAAGAGGGCAATTAGCTTGAAGTCTGCATAATCCGCATCTCGTGTGGGCACTTGGTAGATTACAATCTTCTGCAAAACAAGGTGCGTCCAACTGACGACGTAATCTAGATGACTTGGACCGCGATGGTAAAACCCTATATAATCCAACGTATGAAGGATAATCTCATGGGAGGTGTGGAAGTTCACGAGCACCAACTGTTTCCAGTCTTCTCTGATGGCAGCCATCTAGTGAGAGTTCATGACGACCCAATACATACCTGCCAAGATGTTTCGGGCGATGGTGATAGGATCGAAGTCGAGGGAAATGATGTACGACGACCCACTACATACCTGCAAAGAAGTTTCGGCTAATGGAGGTCGGATTGAAGTCGAGGGGCATCATGTACGCCACCGTATCATGGTGAGCAAATCTCGCAAGACCAGATAGTACTAAGCAGGGTGTCTTGAAAAGCTTAGGCCTCGCTTTGACGATTGTCGTGTGCATGTCCCTTGAGCATGCAGCCAGCCGCATGGTGCTCAACATATCCATACATGAACAACAGAGGTCGAGGATGTCACTGGGAGATTGCTCCAATCGCGGCTCATATGGATGCTGCGCGGTTCGTGTTCGGCCATGGTGGAGTTCGGAAGGTAGGGTTTTTGGAGGCTTGATTTACGGGGGAGAAGACTCTCGGTGCTGGAGCGGCTAGTGAGGGAATAGTGTACCGGGGGAGGCGAGCGAGACGAGGGTACGCGGGGGCACAGTGAGAGATAGAGGCAAAGGAGTCCCGATGTTTTGATGAGATGGTGGCTATCTTTTTCTGTGGGAGTCGACCTTGACGATCCGACTACGAACGTGCGAGACGTCGCGCCTTAGCAATCGCTAAACCAACTTCCGAGGGGTTATTGACCATGCCGGAGTACGATCAACCTTACCAGGAGGGTCTGTTTCCTGCGAGCAAACGAAGAACAAGCAAGAAACTAAGATTGCAATCTGGATATTGCGAATATAAGAGGAAAGCTTTATTAATGAAGGTGGGGTTATGTGATGCCTTTGTCTGGTCGTTGAACGCAAACGAAGTACGCGAAGTTGTAGCTATGGCAAACTTTTAATCTAAAGAAAACCCAAAGTCTAAACGACGCCCTAAGGGGAGGAAGAGGGGGGAATTTCGTGGCCCTTGGAGGAGGGGTCCGAAACCAACCCTAACTCTTGTTTCCCCACACATACGGACTCTAAAAACAGCCTATACTTAAGTATTTTGAAATTACATGGGTCTGGCCCAATAATAAGGTGACGCAGCACCTAGAATAGCCTCTGGACGAAATTTATGAAGTGGCATCTTGTATATTTCGTCCAAGGCTTCATGCACTCCTTATGGTGGCTTCAATGTCTTGAAATCATCACTTGTAACTCCGTTCTTGTTCCCCTTGCACATGCCATCATCTCCATGCTTGGTCTTGCTCCAGTGTTCATCCCTCTTATCCATGCCAGGCCCTTCATTTGTAAGCAAAAGAAATGTATCCAATTTAGGGAGCATCATATTCTCGTGAACATTAGAATCATTACCAAGAAACGAAAGTACCTAATAATTTAATTGGCATGCGCGAGCTCTAGTAATTGGTCCAGTATATGTAGAAGTAGGGGATGTGGGTGTAACAATGGTATTGATGTCCTCATCATCCTCCCCTTCTTGAAATGAAGTCGTCCTCGACGGAAGCTCATCTTCCTTACCCAAATAAGCCTTCAAATCTGTTAAAAGTGGGACTAACCCCAAAATCAGCAGGCAGCTCAAGTTTATATGCATTATCATTCATTTTCTCTAACACCTTAAATGGACTGTCAGCACATGGCATTAGCTTCGATTTGCGCAAATCAGGAAATCTATCCTTATGCAAATGTAACCAAACAAGATCTCCAGGTGCAAACACAATATGTTTTCTACCCTTATCTCCAGCAAATTTATATTTAGCATTCATACGCTGAATGTTTTCCTTAGTTAACTCATGCATTTTTAAGATCAATTATGCACATTGTTTAGCATCAAAATTAACCTTCTTTGAAGATGGAAGAGGCAAAAAATCAATAGGTGCACGAGGTAGGAAACCATACACAATTTTAAAAGGGCACATCTTAGTAGTAGAATGCATTGAACGATTATAAGCAGATTCAATATGAGGCAAGCGTTTTCCCCACATTTTATTATTATTCTTCAAAACAGCCCTAAGCATAGTAGACAATGTTCTATTTACTACTTCAGTTTGTCCATCAGTTTGGGGCTGGCAAGTAGTACTGAAAAGCAGTTTAGTCCCCAACTTAGCCCATAAACATCTCCAAAAGTGGGTAAGAAATTTTGTATCACGATCTGAAACAATAGTATTTGGCGCACCATGTAAGCAAATAATTTCACGAAAGAACAAATCAGCAACATTAACAGCATCATCGCTTTTATGACATGGTATAAAGTGTGCCATTTTCGTGAACCTAGCCACGACAACAAATATGCTATCCCTCCCCTTCTTTGTTCAAGCTAAACCGAAAACAAAGTCTGTAGATATATCTTCCCAAGGAACACTAGGTACAGGCAAAGGCATATTTAAACCATGAAGATTGAGTCATGACTTAGCTTTTTGACAGGTAGTGCAGCGAGCAACAAAACGCTCAACATCTCGTCTCATATTTGGCAAAAAGAAATGTGTAGCAAGTATATCCTCCGTCTTATTCACGCCAAAGTGTCCCATTAATCCTCCTCCATGCGCCTCCTGCAACAACAGAAGACGAATGGAGCTAGCTAGAATGCATAGCTTGTTAGTACGAAACACAAATCCATCGTTAACAATGAACTTGTTCCATGTTCTACCTTCTTTACAATTCTGCAATACATCTTTAAATTCAGCACCATGCACATATTGATCTTTGATGGTCTCCAAACCGAATATTTTAAAGTCAAGTTGTGAAAGCATAGCATAATGACGAGACAATGCATCAGCAATAACATTTTCTTTACCCTTCTTGTGTTTAATGACATAAGGGAAAGTCTCAATGAATTCAACCCATTTAGCATGTCTATGGTTCAGTTTTGCTTGACTTTTAATATGTTTCAAGATTCATGATCAGAATGTATAACAAACTCTTTGGGCCATTAATAATGTTGCCATGTTACTAAGGTCCGAACAAGAGCATATAATTATTTATAATAAGTAGAATAGTTCAAACTAGGCCCACTCAATTTTTCAGAAAATTATGCAACAGGTTTGCCATCTTGTAATAACACACCTCCTAATCCAATTCCACTAGCATCACATTCAAGCTCAAAGGTCTTATTGAAATCAGGAAGTTGGAGTGAAGGAGCATGTGTCAACTTATCTTTCAATCCCGTGAAGGCTTCTTCCTGTGCAGTACTCGAAACAAAAGGCACATCCTTGTTTGTAAGCTCATTGAGAGGTGCAGCAATGGTGATGAAATCTCTCACAAAACTCCTATAGAAACCAACGAGTCCAAGAAGACTCCTAACTTGTGTGACCGTTTTGGGCTGCAGCCAACTCTCAATAGCTTGAATCTTGGCTTTATCAACTTCAATTCCCAGTGGAGTAACAACATAGCCAAGAAAAGATCCACGGTCGGTGCAAAAGGTGCACTTCCCAAGGTTACCAAACAAACGTGCATCACGTAGAGCAATAAAAATAGCACGTAAATGTTCCAAATGTTCCTCCAAAGATCTGCTATAAATCAGTATATCATCAAAATAGAATACCACAAATCGTCCAATGAAAGCATGTAAAACTTCGTTCATTAATCTCATGAAAGTACTAGGTGCATTAGTTAACCCAGAAGGCATCACTAACCACTCATATAATCCAAACTTAGTTTTAAATGATGTTTTCCATTCATCCCCCAATTTCATACGAATTTTGTGGTATCCACTATGCAAATCAACTTTGGAGAATATTGTAGAGCCACTCAATTCATCAAGAATATCATCGAACCTAGGAATAGGATGACGATAACGAATAGTAATATTATTAATGCCTCTACAATCAACACACATACGCGATGTACCATCCTTTTGTGGCACTAGAATAATAGGAACAACACAAGGACTAAGGGAGGTATGAAGAACAGACTCTACCTAAACTACAAAAAACTGTAAAATCTCACCGAGCAACCTGGAAATCTGATACCACTTGATAGAGGCGAAGGTGTCCCGATGTTTCGATGAGATGGTGGCTATCGTTTTCTGTGGGAGTCGACCTTGACGATCCGACTATGAACGTGCGAGACGTCGCGCCTTAGCAATCGCTAAACCAACTTCCGAGGGGTCTGTTTCCAGCGAGCAACGATCAACCTAACCACGAGGGTCTGTTTCCAGCGAGCAAACGAAGAACAAGCAAGAAACCGAGATTGCAATCTGGATATTGCGAATATAAGAGGAAAGCTTTATTAACGAAGCTGGGGTTCTGTGATGCCTTTGTCTGGTTGTTGAACACAAATGAAGTATGCGAAGTTGCAGCTATGGTGAACTTTTAATCTAAACAAAATCCAAAGTCTAAATGACGTCCTAAGGGCTGTATATATGGAGGAAGAGGAGGGAATTTCGTGGCCCTTGGAGGAGGGGTCTGAAACCAACCCTAAATCTTCTTTCCCCACACATACAGACTCTAAAAACAGCCTATATACTTAAGTATTTCGAAATTACATGGGCCTAGCCGAATAGTAAGGTGACGCAACACCTAGAATAGCCTCTGGACATAATTTATGGAGTGGCATCTTGTATATTTCGTCCAAGGCTTCATGCACTCCTTATGGTGGCTTCAATGTCTTGAAATCATCACTTGTTACTCCGTTCTTGTGCCCCTTGCACATGCCATCATCTCCATGCTTGGTCTTGCTCCAGTGTTCATCCCTCTTATCCATGCCAGGCCCTTCATTTGTAAGCAAAACAAACGTATCCAATTTAGGTAGCAACATAATCTCGTGAACATTAGAATCATTACCAAGAAACGTAAGTACCTGATAATTTAATTGGCGTGAGCGAGCTCTAGTAATTGGTCCAGTATATGCAGCAGTAGGGGATGTGGGTGTAACAATGGTATTGATGTCCTCATCAGTGAGATGATGAAGAGTGACCTCAGGATATCCGGCGAGCCGGAGATGGAGATGGAGTGGTGCTACGGGAGAGGGAGATTAGTTGAGGCATGCTATACAGCGGCGGCGACAGTGACTGCACAATGCAGAAGGTGAGGCTGACTTTGGTATCCCGAACACGCCTCCTGGACTAGTGTCACCCTGGGCGCAGAGTCTTGTCACTTCACTGTGAGGACCGGATGAATAATATTTTGAGCATCAAGTGTACCACAGTTGTACTACTACTACTACTATTAGGAACATACAGAGTAGTACTGTATTGCAGAAATAGGTCCCCCATGCTAGCATGCCTCTGGGTTCACTTCATCCTCCATGTATCATCCATATTGCGAGAAGAACCAAATTCTCGTGCATGCGGAAGTGCGAAGAAGGGATTTTTCTTTTTTGAGGATAACCGCATATCCCTCAAACAGAGAATGTTGTGTCTCGCACGCACGCGCCAATATCCATCTGAACCAGCTACGACACATTTTTATTTCTGTTTGCATACGTCCCACCTGTCAGGAGGGGTGCAGAAATAAAAAGGAATCATAAAATGTCTCGCCACGGTGATTTGAAAGAGTGACCTCAACTAGCCAGTGGCGCATGTAGCGCTAGAAGGATGGGCACGTACACGGACAGGTACCACTCCTCAGTCTACCCTCGTAGCCTTTTTGTTTAGTCGACCTAGCCGTCTAATCAACTGTGTGCAGGCCAATTCTCCCATTTACTTCTCCAGTGGGAACCGATTTTCCTTGGCTTCTTCACCTCAGCTTCATCTTCATTTGCATCCAAACCCCAATGCATTCACATTGTTTTAACCTCTTCACATACTCCTGGAGTAATTCTGAAGCCCCTTTAAATAATCATCTTCTTTAGTTAGACTACCCATCTAATCCTAATTCTCCAAACCATAGCCCTCCGGTCCAGCGGTTCCAAATGGTGAAGAGATCCAGATGCAGGTTTTTAGCATCCAACATGTCCTCGTCGAAGGCTCGTTGAGCATAGTTGCTACCGTCACCGACCACCCAAGGGTTATTCGGAAGTGGATCAACAATGTATCCAACTCCCTCTAAAAGGTAGAGATGAAGGTCATCGATCTCGATGTAGAGTACACGAAGCGTGCCACTGGGAAGATCCAACGTGCCGCCGGCCTTCAGCTGTGCCTCGAAGATGGTGTTTTGGTGTACCACATCATACACGCGCCCTCCATACCAGGTGAGCTCCACGATTTCTTGTCTCGGGAGGATATATACTTCTGTGGGGCAGCCATCGAAGGGGACAAACAGAAGCTGGCGCCGTACAACCATGATTTGAAAAGCATCGCTGACCTACAAACAAAAATCAAAATGCATGTAGAAGATTGTGATAAACAAACACCATCCCTATTCGACGTAGCAAATTTGTGCTCGGTACAAATCTTCATAAGGATGACGAGACACTGGCATTAAGGTCATCTGGATGGGAGAATTATCCCTTGACGTACGAGCGGATAAAATATGCTGCCCTCAATGCTCGTGTGAGTTTCCAAATAGCTGCAAGGTTGAAAGAGCTTGTTGTGAAGCCATCTCCCACAAAAAATGAGAAGAAGAAGAAGAAGAAGCTGCACCAGCAACATGGCATTATGGATGGATGAACTACTTCCTCTCTAGTAAAAAAATATTCCCTCTCTGTGTATATTGAAATAGATGAACTATTTCGATGGTGTGCATGTCTTTGGAACAAGTAGCAGCGTAGGTCCACTTGTGATAGAGGCAAAGGCGTGCCGTCTTTTGATGAGATGGTGATTATCGTTTCAGAGGAGTAGACTTTGACGATCCGACTACAAACGTGCGAGGACGTCGCGCCTTAGCAATCGCTAAACCAACTCCGAGGGGTTATTGACCACGCCGGAGCTCGATCAACCTGACCATGAAGGTAAATTTCCCGCAATCAAATGAAGAACAAGCAAGAAACTGAGATTGCAATCTGGATATTGCGAATATAAGAGGAAATCTTTGTTAATGACGGTGGGGTTCTGTGACGCGTTTGTTTGGTCGTTGAACACAAACGAAGTACGTGAAGTTGCTGCTATGGCGAACTTTTAATCTAAAGCAAACCCACAGTCTAAATGATGCCCCAAGGGCTGTATATATGGAGGAATAGGGGGGAATTTCGTGGCCCTTGGAGGAGGGGTCCGAAACCAACCCTAAATCTTGTTTCCCCACACATACGTACTCTAAAAACAGCCTATGTTCAAGTATTTCGACATTACATGGGTTTGGCCCAATAATAAGGTGACGCAGCACCTAGAGTAGCCTCTGGACGAAATTTATGAAGTGGCATCTTGTATATTTCGTCCAAGGCTTCATGCACTCATTATGGTGGCTTCAAAGACCTGAAATCATAACTTGAAACTCCGTTCTTGTTTCCCTTGCGCAAGCCATCACCTCCATGCTTGTTCTTGCTCCAATGTTCATCCTTCTCCAAGCTAGGCCTTTCATTTGTAAGCAAAACAAATGTATCCAATTTAGGCAGCATCATATTCTCATGAACATTATAATCATTGCCAGGAAACGGAAGTACCTGGAAATTTAATTGGTGTGCGCGAGCTCTAGTAATTGGTCCAGTATGTAGAGTAGCAGGGGCTCTGGGTGTAACAATGGTGTCGGCGTTCTGGGAACGGGGGTCCCCGGACTTGCCTGCCTGCGGCGCACGGCGTGGCTTCACTAACGGCCTGGTACGACCCATCTTCACCAGCAAACACTCAAGACCCTCGCAAGGGGCCAAGCCTCGCCAGGCGGGTGACACAAAACCTCCTCAGGGGCAGCCTCACTAGGCTGGCTCACGAGGAGCGGGGAGATCCAGGCGAGGGGCACCTCGTGAGGTTCCCGTGACGTGAGCCATGACGACCAAGGCCAGACAGGCGACAGCGGGCGCAGAGTACTGGTTTCCTCTTTGGTGCTAAAGGAGCAGGCGCATGCGAGGAGTCTCGAAGCATCAGGCAAAGGCTTCCATTTCGGTGCAACGAGACCAAGACAAGTAGGACGGCAGGATGGAGGTCATCGCGGAGCCCACGACGGCGTCACCACCAGAGCCTTTGGCAGGCAAAGACCGCCTTTTGTCAGGATAGCTTGTACTAGCTGTCCCCCTTCAAACTGGCCCTTGTGGGATCCCTTCCCGCCTAATATTTGGGAAGAGGACCCGGGCCTCTATAAATAGGACTAGCCACCACCTCAGGAGGTAACTCATCTTGGATCAGATCCATTCCATCCCCACACGTACCAGCTCACCGAGCTCAAGAACACCTCTCCTCAGGAGGTAGTTCTCCCCTTGTACTTGTTCATCCCAGTCTGCAAGGCAATCCACCACACCACACTGGAGTAGGGTATTACACCACATCGGTGGCCCGAACCAGTATAAACTCATGTGTCCCTTGTTCCTCAGGTTCGGCGAGCTAGGCTTTGAGATTGTGGTGAGAGCGTGAGCTAGGGGGAGAGAGATCTTCGTGCGCACCCCAGAGTTCGAACCTCAAGGGTTTTGCCGGAACCCGTAATCCGACATTTGGTGCGCCAGGTAGGGGGTGCGCCGAAGTTCACCTCTCCGCAGGCACCGCCCCCCGTCCTGTCCCCATGGCCGGCGTTGCTCCTCCGACTGGGTCAACGGAAGCCCACGACGGCGCCAGGCGGCTCAGAGCTTTTACCCCCGCCTTGCGGCGGGTGCAGTGGCCGCCCAAGTTCAAGATGGAGATGCCACCGCGCTATGATGGTGCGGAGTCTGTCGGCCTTCCTGCTAGCGTACGAGGAGGCCGTCCTGGAAGCTGGAGGCGACGACAAGGTCATGGCCAACTAGTTTCCCATGGCCCTCGCTGGCGCACTGTGCGCCTGGCTGCTCACCCTCCCAGGATCCTCTGTGGCCTCTTGGGAGGAGCTGCGTGGCCTTTTCGTCGCATGCTTTGCGGCACCGGCGCCTGTCGTCGTCGCAGCCCTCCTCGACGGCTCGCAAGCACCACCCTCGGACCATCACACCAAGCAGTTCTTCCGCTAGATTGGCACCGCCTCTGTGCAGCAAGGAGCTCCTCCAGGATGGGTGGTGCCCAAGACCGACCTCACCTTCGACTCGGGGGATCACCCCGTCACCACTGCCAGCTCGGGCGTGCTCCCAATGCTTTGCACGCCCATAATCTATAACGTAGCCGTCACCAAGACCCTCATCGACGGCGGGGCCGGCCTTAACATGCTCTCTGTGGAAGCTTTCGGCTTGCTTCATGTGCCGCATGAACGGCTCCGTCCCACCAAGCCCTTCTCCGGAGTCGGCAGCGGCTCCACCAGCCCCCAAGGGCACATCCGCCTTCCTGTGACCTTAGGCACTCGCGACAACTACCGCACCGAGCTGATCGACTTCGACATCGCCCGCATCGGCCTCCCATACAACGCCATCCTCGGGTACCCGGCCCTAGCTCAGTTTATGGCGGTAACCCATCCAGCCTACAACCTTATGAAGATGCCTGGGAGCAACGGTGTTCTAACCATGGCGGGGGGCACCAAGGAGGCTCTAATGGCACTCAAGCTTGCCTTGAAGGCCGAAGCGGCAGCATGCCCGGCCGACGAGGCCACCCCCGGAGCTAACGAGGTCGCGCCGGCTAAATAGAAGCAGATGTTCACTCAAGATCAGGCTGAAACGAAGCAAGTACCGGTCGAGGAAGGTGAACCCTCAGGAGCCACCTTCACCATAGGTGCCAACCTCGACCCAGATCAAGAGGAGGCATTGGTGAAGTTCTTGCGCGCGAGAAAGGAGGTATTCGCCTGGGAACCCAAGCAGCTGGTAGGGGTCCCGAGGGGGGTAATCGAGCATCACTTAAGGGTGTGCCCCAATGTGCGCCCTGTGAAGCAGAAGGCGCGGCGACAGTCCGCGGTGAAGCAGTCCCTCATCGTCCAAGGAACCCGCAAGCTGGAGGCAGTAGGTGTCATTCGCGAGGTCCGGTACCTGGAGTGTTTGGCGAACCCCATCGTCGTGCCAAAGAAAGGTGGGAAGGAGCACATGTGTGTCGACTTCACCAACCTCAACAAGGCCTGTCCCCAAGACCCGTTCCCTCTTCCACACATCGACCAGATTGTCGACTCCAGCACTGAGTGTGACCTGCTGCGTTTCCTGTGCGCGTTCTCGGGCTACCACCAAATCAAGATGGCAGTGGAGGATGTGGAGAAGACGGCTTTCCTAACCCCGTGCGGGGTATACTGCTACACTTGCATGCCGTTCGGGCTGCGCAACTCAGGGGTGACCTTCCAATGGCTGATGCACATCGCCCTGGGTCAGCAGCTCAGGAGAAACGCTGAAGCCTATGTCGACGACATCATGGTAAAATCCTAGGAGGCGAGAACCCTGATTCAGGACCTGGAGGAGACCTTCGCAAGCCTGTGCCAGGTAGACCTGCGGCTTAACCCAGAGAAGTGCGTGTTCGACATTCCCTCCGGCAAGCTGCTGGGCTTCCTCGTGTCCCACAGGGGGATGGAGGCTAACCTGGAGAAGGTCAAGGCAATAGAAGATATGAGCCCACCGCAAACTCTCAAGGAAATGCAGAAGCTTGCTAGCTGCGTGACCTCGCTGGGGCGCTTCATCTTCAAGCCGGGGGAGCGCGCCCAGCCATTTTTCAAGCTGATGAAGAAGAAGGGCACATTCAAATGGACCCCGGAGGCCGACCTGGCGTTTCAATACCTCAATAGATACCTGACCAGCCCTCCGGTGATGGTGTCGCCTCGTCCCCTCGAGCCCCTGGTGCTTTACCTAGCAGCCACTCCCCATTCCGCCAGCGTGGCGCTGGTGGCGGTTCAGGAAGTGCGCCAGGCCAAGAATCCGCCGCGCCATGCCGCACTTTCGGCCGGGGCGACGCAGCACCAAAACGGTGCCACAAGGGCTGCAACAACGATGGTGAACGGTCAGGCCCAGCAAGACGGTGTCCTCGGGCCTGCGGGGGCCCCAACGGATGACCAGGCTCCTGAGGTCCCATCACCTCAGGAAGCGCTCCAACCTCCGGCAGCCGCAGGCTCCATCGACGCTCCCGCCCTCGTCGAGCACCCAGTGTACTTCGTCAGCACGGTGCTGCGGGACGTGAGAGAGCGGTATCCCATGCCGCAGAAACTTCTACTCGCGCTCCTTGTGGCCTCACACAAGCTGCGCCACTACTTCCAAGGACACCCGATCAAGGTCGTCTCGGCCTATCCATTGGAGAGGGTGCTCCGGAGCCCCAATGCCGCGGGAAGGGTCGTCGAGTGGAACATCGAGCTACAGGCATTTCAGCTCGAGTTCAGCACAACCAGGGTCATCAAGGGGGCCGCCCTCGCCGACTTCATGGTCGAATGGACCGACACCCCGGAACCTGAAGTCGGCGAGAGCCGATCCCTCTCGCCGGGAAGTGAAGCACCAGATGGTTAGGTCATGTATTTCGACGGCGCCTTCATGCGCCAAGCCGCGGGGGCAGGAGCTGTTCTCGTCTCGCCCACCCAAGACAAGCTCTACTACGCTGTGCAGGTCTGCTTCCGGCGGGGCGAGAACGTCTCCAACAACATTGCGGAGTACGAGGGGTTTATCGCTGGCCTCAAGGTAGCGGCGGCCTTGGGAGTGAAGCGTCTCACCATCAAGGGCGACTCCCAGCTCCTCGTCAACTTCTCTAACAAGGAGTATGAGCCAAGGGACGAGCACATGGAAGCATACCTCGCGGAGGTGCACAAGATGGAGAAGCAATTCTTGGGCCTGGAACTGTAGCATGAACCGCGTGGCACCAACAAAGAGGTTGACGAGATCACCAAGAGGGCGTCGAAGTGCTAGCCCCAAGAACCCGACATCTTCGAGGAGCGACTCTTGAAGCCCTCGGTGACTCCCCCTGCCACCAAACTCATACTGCCTCAGGAGGAGCTCCCCGCGCCACCAACCTCAGGGGCCCCCGCCTATGGCCCGACTTCAGGGGATCCCTGCTCCTGGCGCTCGAGCCCCAGGAGGGGTGCTGGACCAAAGAGTTCAAGGCACACTTGGTGCGGGGGACGCTGCCAGAGAAGGAGGAGGATGTGGAGCGTGTGGCCCGGCAAGCCACGGAATACTGCATCCAAGATGGTGAGCTCTACAGAAAACGACAGAATGATGTTTCCTTATGTTGTATCTCCAGGAAGCAAGGTGGCGAGCTGTTAGCTGACATACACGGCGGAGATTGCGGGCACCACTCATCATCGCGCACCCTGGTTGGCAAGGTGTTCCGCAGCAGGTTCTACTGGCCCACGGCACTCAATGACGCAGCTGAGCTAGTGAAATCCTGCGAGTCCTGCCAATTCCAGGCCAAGCAGATCCACCAGCCATCTCAGGGCCTCCAGACTATCCCGCTCCCGTGGCCGTTCGCGATCTGGGGGCTGGATATCCTAGGCCCGTTCCCTCGAGCGCCTGGGAGCTACCTCTACCTCTACGTCGCCATCGACAAGTTCACCAAATGGGCGGAGGTGAAGGTCATCCGCACCATCCCAGGCCAGTACGCAGTTAAGTTCATCAAGGGCGTCGTGAGCCGGTTTGTGGTCCCTAACCGCATCATCACCGACAACGGCTCGCAGTTCAATAGCAATCTCTTCAAGTCATATTGTGCTAACCTTGGAACGCAGATATGCTACGCCTCAGTAGCACACCAAAGGAGCAATGGCCAGGCCGAGCGTGCCAACGCGAATGTCCTGAGAGGCCTCAAGACCAGAACCTTCAAGAAGAAGCTCGAGGCCTGCGGTAGGGGATGGCACGACAAGCTCCAGTCCGTGCTATGTTCCATCCGCACCACCGCCACCAAACCAACAGGCGAGACCCCGTTCTTCCTCGTCTAGGGAGCTGAAGCAGTCCTCCCTCACAAGGTCAAGCATCGCTCCGCGTGGGTCCTTGCGTTCGACGAAGCGCACCAGGACGCCATGCGGGGGATGGACCTCGTGCTGGGGGAGGAGCGCCGCCGCCAAGCGTCGCTCCGGGCGGCAAGGTACCAGCCGGCGCTACGATGGTATCACTGCCGTAGCGTCCGCTCCAGGATGGTCGAGGTGTGCAATCTCATCCTAAGGCGGGTGATCTCCAGGGAAGGGCTGCATAAGCTCTCACCCATGTGGGAGGGCCTGTTTAGGATTGCCCATGTCTCCAGGCCTGGCGCAAAGCACCTGGAGATGCAGGACGGGATCCCCATCAAGAACACCTGGAACATTCAGCACCTCCGGAAGTTCTACCCATGAAGCAAGGCCCAGTGCCTGTGAAGGTCTCCGCCCGTGACACTCTCACGTAATAATGAGTGGGGCTGTACATGCCCCGGAGTCTCCGGAGTGCCGCCCTTGGGCCTCGGGGGCTCCCACCCACGTCATAGTGGCAACACTTAGCTCCGTGCTGGTGAGAAGACTAGACTAGGTGCCGGACGCGGCTATTCATTTGCTTTCCGTAGTTGGCTTGCCTCTCTTTAATGGAAATTTAAATTGTGGTGTTTCTCGTTGGCTTGGTTCGATTCCCTTTTCTCTCTGGTTTTTCCCTCGGTTCTCTATTTTGACCGACACTCTCCCTCGCACGCCTCGCGAGGGGGCTGGACAGGTGCGCGCATAAGCGCTTCCCCTAGTCTTCACGAGGCACCCTCGTTCGAGCTTGCAACTGGCGCACCCACTTTTTAAGTCAGTGCCCCACGGGTACTGCGGTATGGTGCGCTGGGCCATGACCGGCCACGCCTGGGGCCCTGAGCATGGAAGAATATGGGCTTCTTAACGAATTTTTGCAGTATCTCGACGCCCACCCCCCATGTCCGCAGCAGGGAGGTCTCATCAGGTGCTGGGAGATGCGCGCCTCACGAGGTGGAAACTACTTCAGACACACCGAGCTAAGTTATCTTTACATGCCTACGTAAAGCACTGACGCCACAAAACAACTCAGAAGTTATAAACATAGAAAAAGGCAGGAGAAGCGTTACGGTTCACCATACACCCCCATGGGGCCCTATACTTGTTTCTTGTGATGCAGGAAGAAGAAAAAAAGAGGGAAACAGGCAAAAGCAGCCCCTACACCCGCGGCTACTCCTGAGAATCAGCTCCCCGCGCTCCCCCAAACTCAGCTAGAGCCCTCCTCGCGCTTCACTGGGGCACGATGACAGGACGACCTGCCCCCGTCCTCGAAGCGAGCGCGGCGACGGGGCGGTTGGTCGTAGCTGCCGCTGCTGGAGCTTTCGCCGGAGGAGGAGCCGCCGCTGCTGGACGAGCCACGGGTATCATCGAGGGCGAGCTTGCCCTCGTCCTCGTCGCGGCCGTCACCAAGGCCAAGCACTTCGTCACCGTCGCTGTCTTCAGGGCAGCACCTAGCGCGACGACCATCTTCCCTGAACACCCTCACGAAGAGGGCCGCGGCACCGTCATACTTGAAGTGGAGGGTGCGCCGCTTGCCTAGGCCATGCGCGCGGGCAAACGTCTGCCAGCCGAGGGCCAGGGCTACGTTGCTCGCGACGGAGATCTCCACCGCGACCCACCAGGCCTTGCTGCAGCAGCCGTCCGCCTGCAGCCAGAGGCCACCGTGCTTAAGAGGGCGACCACGCCCCCTCTTGGGCGGAGTGGAGCCTTCCCTTTCCCTGCGGCGAGAACCTCTTCGTTGGTGCCATGGGTGTCGTTGCTAGCAGTGTAGCAAGGAAGAAGCAGCAAGCGGAACAGAGGAAGAGATGGGCGACGGGGGCTCCGCCCCTCCCCATTTATAGCAGGAGGAGGCCAACCGACAACCCCCACGATCGCAGGTAATGATGGCTTTTCTGCATGCACCAGGGACACGACAGGTCGGGCAGTTTCCAAGGCAGCATGGGGAAGCGGAGACGCCCACGTCCCGTCTGTCGCCACGCGTCAATCAAGGCCGCAGGCGGTTGGGGCCCGCGGCGCTTCGCACTTGCCCCTTGGCTTCGCCTCGAAGCCAAGTACGAGTGCACCTTTGGCCCAGGGGCTACTCTCTGCGTTCTAGGAACGGGGGTCCAAGACTTTCCTTCCTGCGGCCCATGGCGTGGCTCTACGAACGGCCTGGTACGGCCCATCTTCACCAGCAAACACTCAAGACCCTCGCAAGGGGCCAAGCCTCACGAGGCGGGCGACACAAGACCTCCTCAGGGGCAGCCTCACTAGGTTGGCTCACGAGAAGCGGAGAGATCAAGGCGAGGGGCACCTCGTGAGGTTCCCATGGCGTGAGCCATGACGACCAAGGCCAGGTGAGCGCCAGGCGGGCGCTAGTGGGCGCAGAGTACTGGTTTCCTCTTTGGTGCTAAAGGAGCAGGCGCAGGCAAGGAGTCGCGAGGCATCGGGCAAAGGTTTCCATATTGGTGCAACGATACCAAGACCAGCAGGACGGCAGGATGGAGGTCATCGCGGAGCCCACGACGGCATCACCACCAGAGCCTTTGGCAGGCGAAGACCACCTTTTGTCAGGATAGCTTGTACTAGTTGTCCCCCTTCAAACTGGTCGTTGTGGGTTCCCTTCCCGCCTAATATTTGGGAAGAGGACCCGGGCCTCTATAAATAGGACTAGCCACCACCACAGGAGGTAACTCATCTTGGATCAGATCCATTCCATCCCCACACGTATCAGCTCACCGAGCTCAAGAACACCTCTCCTCAGGAGGTAGTTCCCCCTTGTACTTGTTCATCCCAGTCTGCAAGGCAATCCACCACACCACACTGGAGTAGGGTATTACACCACATCGGTGGCCCGAACCAGTATAAACTCTTCTGTCCCTTGTTCCTCGGGTTCGATGAGCTAAGCTTTGAGATCGTGGTGAGAGCGTGAGCTAGGGGGAGAGAGATCTTCGTGCGCACCCCAGAGTTCGAACCTCAAGGCTTTTGCCAGAACCCATAATCCGACAAATGGTATTGATGTCCTCATCATCCTCCCCTTCTTGAAACAAAGTCGTCCTCGACGGAAGCTCATCTTCCTCACCCAAATAAGGCTTCAAATCTGCAATGTTAAAAGTGGGACTAGCCCCAAAATCTGCAGGCAGCTCAAGTTTATATGCATTATCATTTATCTTCTATAACGCCTTAAAAGGACCATCAGCACGTGTCATTAGCTTTGATTTGCGCAAATCAGGAAATATATCCGTACGCAAATGTAGCCAAACAAGATCTCCAGGTGCAAACACAATATGTTTTCTACCCTTCTCTCCAGTAAGTTCATATTTAGCATTCATACGCTCAATGTTTTCCTTAGTTAACTCATGCATTTTCAAGATCAATTCAGCACATTGTTTAGCATCAAAATTGACCTTCTTCGAAGATGGAAGAGGCAACAAATCAATAGGTGCACGAGGTAGGAAACCATACAAAACTTCAAAAGGGCACATCTTAATAGTAGAATGCAACAAATGGTTATAAGAAAATTCAATATGAGGCAAGCATTCTTCCCAAATTCTCTTATTATTCTTCAAAACAGCCCTAAGCATAGTAGACAATGCTCTATTGACTACTTCAGTTTGTCCATCAGTTTAGGGGTGATATGTTGTACAAAAAAGAAGTCTAGTCCCCAACTTAGCCTATAAACATCTCCAAAAGTGGCTTGGAAATTTAGTATTACGATCTGAAACAATAGTATTTGGCACACCATGCAAGCGAATAATTTCACGAAAGAAGAAATTAGCAACATTAACAGCTCGTCGCTTTTATGACATGGTATGAAGTGTGCCATTTTCAAGAACCTATCCACGACAACAAATATGCTATCCCTCCACTTCTTTGTTCGAGGTAAACCTAAAACAAAGTGCATAGATATATCCTCCCAAGGAACAATAGGTACAGGCAAAGGCAAATATAAACCATGAGGATTGAGTCGTGACTTAGCTTTTTGACATGTAGTGCAGCGAGCAACAAAACGCTCAACATCCCATCTCATCCTTGGCCAAAAGAAATGTGTAGCAAGTATATCCTCCATCTTCTTCACGCCAAAGTTTCCCATTAATCCTCCTCCATGTGCCTCCTGCAACAACAAAAGACGAATAGAGCTAGCTGGAATGCATAGCTTGTTAGCACGAAAAACAAATCCATTGTTGACGATGAACTTCTCCCATGTTCTCCCATCTTTACAATTCTGTAATACATCTTTAAATTCAGCATCATGCACATATTGGTCTTTGATGGTCTACAAACCAACTATTTTAAAGTCAAGTTGTGAAAGAATAGTATAATGACTAGACAATGCATCAGCAATAACATTTTCTTTACCCTTCTTGTGTTTAATGACACAAGGGAAAGTCTCAATGAATTCAACCCATTTAGTGTGTCTACGGTTTAGTCTAGCTTGACTTTTAATGTGTTTCAATGATTCATGATCAGAATGTATAACAAATTCTTTGGGCCATAAATAATGTTGCCATGTTTCTAAGGTCCGAACAGGAGCATATAATTCTTTATCGTAAGTAGAATAGTTCAGACAAGGCCCACTCAATTTTTTAGAAAAGTATGCAAGAGGTTTGCCATCTTGTAATAACACACCTCCTAATCCAATTGCACTAGCATCACATTCAAGCTGAAAAAGACTTACTAAAATCAGGAAGTTGGAGTAAAGGAGCATGTGTCAACTTATCTTTCAACATCGTGAAGGCTTCTTCCTGTGTGGTACCCCAAACAAAAGGCACATCCTTCTTCGTAAGCTCATAGAGAGGTGCATCAATAGTGTTAAAATCTCTCACAAAACGCCTATAGAAATCAGCGAGTCCAAGAAAACTCCTCACTTGTGTGACCGTTTTGGGCTGCTCTCAACAGCTTCAATCTTGGCTTTATCAACTTCCATTCCCTGTGGAGTAACAACATAGCCAAGAAAATATACTCGGTCGGTGCAAAAGGTGCACTTCCCAAGGTTACCAAACAACGTGCATCACGTAGAGCAATAAAAACATCTCGTAAATGTTCCAAATGTTCTTCGAAAGATTTGCTATAAATCAGTATATCATCAAAATAGACTACCACAAATCGTCCAATGAAAGCACGTAAAACTTCATTCATTAGTCTCATGAAGGTACTAGGTGCATTAGTTAACCCAAAAGGCATGACTAACCACTCATATAAACCAAACTTAGTTTTAAATGTTGTTTTCCATTCATCTCCCAATTTCGTACGTATTTGATGGTATCCACTACGCAGATCAACTTTGGAGAATATTGTAGAGCCACTCAATTCATCAAGCATATCGTCTAGCCTAGGAATAGGATGATGATAACAAATAGTAATATTATTAATGCCTCTACAATCAACACACATACGCGATGAACCATCCTTTTTCGGTACTAGTATGATAGGAACAACACAAGGACTAAGAGATTCGTGTATATAATTTTGTCGAGCAGCTCATGTACTTGATGCATAATCTCCTTCGTCTCCTATGGATTGGTACAGTAGGGTGCATGATTGGGTAGTGATGCACCAGGAATTAAGTAAATTTGATGCTCCGTCCCCCGGATAGGTGGTAATCCCGGTGGCACGTCTTGTGGAAAGACGTTAGTGAACTCCTGCAAAATGTTAGTGACAGCAGAGGCAAAGAGGAAGGCACGTCCTCGAATGAAAATAATGCCTCTTTGCACACAGAAGCATAGAAAACAGATTTGCTGCAATCTAGATCATCAATATCAGATTTGGTGGCATGTAAACATCCACTTTTGAATTTAATTTCGGAAGCAACACTATATGGTTTATTAGTAGGTTTCATTTGTTGCTCAAATTCTTTCGCCACTATCTGATTTTCACTCTTATTTTGCTCCTGTTTTTCTTTACTAGCTCGATTAATATCATCTTTCAAAATGGCATCAGGAGTCATAGGAAGCAAAGTAATATGTTTATCCTTATGAACAAGAGTATAGTGATTGATTCTACCATGGTGTACAAAATTTTTATCGAATTACCATGGTCTACCAAGTAATAAGCAACATGCTTGCATAGGTACCACATCACAATCAACAAAATCAGCATATGTAGAGATACTAAATTGCACACGAACAGTACGTGTTACCTTAACCTTGCCGCTGTTGTTGAACCATTGGATGTAGTAAGGACATGGATGTGGTCTTGTGGTGAGAGATAGCTTATCCACCATCTCCATGCTAGCCAAGTTGTTGCAACTCCCTCCATCTATGATGACGCGGATAGAACGTTCCTTCACAACTCCCATTGTATGGAACAAATTATGCCTCTGATTTTGCTCAGCTTGTGTGACCTGCACACTCAAAACACGTTGAGCAACTAAACTTTTTACCTATCAGCATCTTTGGCAGCCATGTATTGCATCTCATGATCAGAATCATCTCCTCCGTGTTCTTCACTTGTAATAAGGGCCAAAGTCTCCTCATCATAGTCACTAGCGGACTCATACCCACCATCCTCAGTAGCAATTATAACATGCGGAGATTGGCATTCTCTCGCATAATGACCTCTACCCTTACAGTGTCGACAAATAATATCATGCGTGTGCCTTGTGGATGCCATGGATGAAGAAGAGCTCTGTGCAGGACCGGTAGGTGTGCTCTTGGCAGATAGTGGTGGTAGTGCCTGCTTTCTTGTATCACAACTGGGGGTGGTGGCAGACGGAGGTGCCGGTGTAGCAGAACATGTTGAAGTAGAAGATGCACACGGTGTCCATCATGAAGGTCGACCTGTAGAAAAGTTAGTCCGCGCCAATGCATGTCGATCCTACACTTCACGTTCAGCTTTGCAAGCAAGATGGAATAAACGAGTGATATTATTATATTCCGTATACTCAAAAATGGTCTGAATCTCTTTATTTAATCCACCCATAAAACACGCGAGCATAGCTTCGTTATCCTCAACAATACCACATCTAATAGTACCAGTTTGCAATTCCTGATAATATTCCTCTACAGAATTTTTTCCTTGTCTTAAATGCTGCAAATTTTGAAGCAATTCACGTTGATAATATGGTGGAACCCAATGAGTACGCATAGCAGTTTTCAAAGCAACCCAAGTAGCTGGAATAGGATATAATCTACAATGTTCAGACCACCAAACAGAAGCAAAGCTAGTGAATTCATAAACAGAAGCAGCAACACGTCTATCCTCAAGATATTGTAAGCATGTGAAATGTTGTTCAGTTTATAATTCCCACGTAAGATAGACATCAGGAATGTATCGACCCTCAAATGGTGGAATATTCAATTTCAGTTTAGGAACATGGTCGTAATCTCGTACCTGAGGTGGTGGTGCAGCCGTACCATTACGATTATACGCATAAGGACGACCTGGTGCTGGTGCTGGTGGTTGCACATAGTGCTGATTTTGATCAACCTCATCCTCATAATCGCCCTCGTAAAAGTCCTCCTCAGCGGCAGCAGCAGGAGCCACAGAAGCATCAACAGTAGGTGGAGCGGCACCAGAATTTTAACCAGGCTCAAGGGAAATGCGCAGTGCTCGTCCCACTTGATTTGGAAGGTGACGTTGTTGTTGTTGTAGAGGTGCGGCAGGTGTAACCGGTGGTGGTTGTGGAAGACGCGCGAGCAATTCAATAAACTTGTTATCGAGCTTTGTTTCGAACGTGTTCTCAATGCCATCTGTCTTTGCCATTGTGATAGCCTAGCTTAATAGGGATGATAGACTACTCATATCAATAAGGAATTCCTTCTTTTTCGGAAGCTCATACGGACAGAACTCCAAAGTTAAGTGTGCTCAGCTTGGAGTAATTTCAGGATGGGTGACCGACCAGAAGTTGCTCCCGGGTGCCCACAGGTGAGGACGAAGTGCGTAGAAAATACTAGTATTGATCTGTGGGGCCAGTCTAGATCCCGCCAGGAGTAACGACCACCGGCGGGTGTGTCCAGGGCGTTACAAGTTGGTATCAGAGCCGACCCTCGCGGTTAGATGGATTTTTGCGGACAGGTGCGCGGTCATGTTGTTCATGACGTTTGTGACCCGTCGTGGCACACGACATGGCACATGTACCAGACTGGATGCACAGACGTATGTGCTAAGAGGGAACGTTCCTGTGGCCAGACGAGGACGTCGGTTCCTTTGAGTGGGGGTGTATGTTATAGCCTGGCTTAATAGGGATGATAGACTACTCATACCAATAAGGAATTCCTTATTTTCCGGAAGCCCATACGGACAGAACTCCAAAGTTAAGCGTGCTCAGCTTGGAGTAATTTCAGGATGGGTGACTGACCGGGAAGTTGCTCCCGGGTGCGCACGAGTGAGGACAAAGTGGGTAGAAAAGACTAGTATTGATCTGTGGGGCTAGTCTAGATCCTGCCAGGAGTAACGACCACCGGCGAGTGTGTCCGGGGCGTTACAGCCATGGCCTCTTCAAATCCTTTTAGCACATCTTGCACCTGTCCACTCATCATTTGCTGAAATTTATCATCTAGTTGTTTGTTCGTCAGGTTATCCCAATCAATCTCATCGGCTTCTGATCCTGCCATGGTTAGCAGCAATAGAAACACACAAGAATATGATCCTACAGACTACTAGGAAGTGGCGGTGGTGTGTCACAAATCCGTCAAGCGAATCTCAAATTCTTACCAGTTCTTACCCAGCAGCAGGTGGTGATCGGCAACTGTTGTAGTCAAAACTCTCAAAGCTTGGATAGAGCGATTAGCAGGGAGAGTCAAACGCACAACGTAGATGTATGTGGAGCTACGAAGGATTATAATATGGTAGCCAAAAGGGTTAGCAAGAATCAATTCAGAGATGCAAAGTTGAATAAATGCTCAACGACGGTACTGTGCTGGTCCGAGGCTAGATCGTGGTATAGACATGAGCCTAGAACACTAACAAAGTCACAATGATGCACGTAAACAAGGGAAAAGTACACTGTGAAAAAAAATCGCTCATTTTTTTGCCGAAAATCACTATAATGGCAAGTGTCTCAAAACTCTTCCGAAGTCAAGATAACAGGATAGGCACGAAATTTTTTTGACAATTTTTTTGGAAATCAGGGCAGCAACGATGAAAAAGGGCAACAAAAAATCACTATGATGGCGAGTGTCTCAAAAGACTCGGACAAGCCTAAAACAGGATTGGGAAAAAATTCGACTGCCCAAATTTTGTCCTAAAAACTGCCCGGGGGTCTCCAGACTTTTTTTCTTTTCTTTCCAAAACGTACTCAGGCAAGGAAACACGAATTGGAAAATAGATGGATCTAAAAAACAAACCTAATATGAAAAGAACTCGGATTGGTGGCGGATATATGATGGTAGGATATGGTAACGGTGATGGTATATGGCACTGGTGGTAGGATATGGTAGCGTTGGTGGTATATGGCAATATCGAAGAAGATGGTGCGGCGGCGGCATGACAACTGTGACAGAACTCGAAACTCTAAAGGACTAGACGCTAAGACATGCAACTAGACACGACGATGCAACCGCAAATTCAACAATGCAAAACACTAAAAATATTATGCAAAGGCTCAGATTGGTTCGGATATGATTAACTAACCCCAATTTTTTTGGCTTTTTCGTGGACTGTAGGTATGAACAACAAACTCGATCTAAACTACGAAAAACTATAAAATCTCACTGAGCAACCTGGAAATCTGATACCACTTGAGAGAGGCAAAGGTGTCCCGTCTTTCGATGAGATGGTGATTATCGTTTCGGAGGAGTAGACTTTGACGATCCGACTACAAACGTGTGAGGACGTCGCGCCTTAGCAATCGCTAAACCAACTCCGAGAGGTTATTGACCATGCCGGAGCTCGATCTACCTGACCATGAAGGTCTATTTCTTGCAAGGAAACGAAGAACAAGCAAGAAACTGAGATTGCAATCTGGATATTGCGAATATAAGAGGAAATCTTTATTAATGAAGGTGGGGTTCTGTGACGCCTTTGTCTTGTCATTGAACACAAACGAAGTACGCGAAGTTGCTGCTATGGCGAACTTTTAATCTAAGCAAAACCCAAAGTGTAAACGATGCCCTAAGGGCTCTGTATATGGAGGAAGAGGGTGGAATTTCGTGGCCCTTGGAGGAGGGGTCCAAAACCAACCCTAACTCTTGTTTCCCCACACATACGGACTCTAAAAACAGCCTAAATTCAAGTATTTCAAAATTACATGGGCCTGGCCCAATAATAAGGTGACGCGGCACCTAGAATAGCCTCTGGATGAAATTTATGAGGTGGCATCTTGTATATTTCGTCCAAGGCTTCATGCACTCATTATAGTGGCTTCAAAGTAATGAAATCATCACTTGAAACTTCGTTCTTGTTTACCTTGTGCAAGCCATCAACTCCAGGCTTGTTCTTGCTAGGCCCTTCATTTGTAAGCAAAACAAATGTATCCAATTTTGGCATCATCATATTCTCATGAACATTAGAATCATTACCAAGAAACGAAGGTACCTGGTAATTTAATTGGCGTGCGCGAGCTCTTGTAATTGGTCCAGTATGTATAGTAGCAGGGGTTGTGGATCATATTCTTGTGTGTTTCTATTGCTGCTAACCATGGCAGCATCACAAGCCGACGAGACTGACTGGGAGAACATGACGAACAAAGAGTTACATGATAAGTTTCAGCAAATGATGAGTGGACAGGTGGAAGATGTGCTAAATAGATTTGAAGAGGCCATGGAAAAGATAGATGGCATTGAGAAGGCGTTCGAAACAAAGCTTGATAAAAAGTTTAATGAACTGCTCGCTCGTCCTCCTCAACCACCGCCCACTGCACCTGTCGCACCTCTACAACAACAACAACAACAACAACAACATCGCCTTCCAAATCAAGTGGGACGAGCACAACGCGTTCCCCTTGAGCCTGATCAAACTTGTCGTGCCGCTGTACCTACTGTTGCTGGTTCTGTAGCTCCTGCTGCTACTGTGGAGGTGGAGGACCATTACGAGGATGAGGTTGATCAAAATCAGAACTACGTGCAACCACCACCAGGTCGTCCTCATGCATATCATCGCAACGGTAGGGCTGCACCACCACCTGAGGTACAAGATCATGACCATCTTCCTAAATTAAAATTGAATATTCCACCATTTGAGGGTAGATATGTTCCTGATATATATCTTACTTGGGAGTTAGAAATTGAACAACGTTTTACATGTTTAGAATATCCCGAGGAGAGATGTGTTCCTGCTGCCGTTTGTGCTTTCACTAGTTTTGCATGTGTTTGGTGGTCTGAACATTGTAGATTATATCCTATTCCAGCTACTTGGGCTGCTTTGAAAACTGCTATGCATACTCGTTGGGTTCCACCATATTATCAACGTGAATTACTTCAAAAGCTACAGCGTTTAAGACAAGGAAAAAATTCTATTGAAGAATATTATCAGGAATTACAAACTGGCATGACTAGATGTGGTATTGTTGAGGATAATGAAGCTATGCTTGCACGTTTTATCAGTGGATTAAATAAAGAGATTCAGACCATTCTAGAGTATAAGGAATATAATAATATCACTGGTTTATTCCATCTTGCTTGCAGAGCTGAACGTGAAGTGCAGGATCGACAGGCATTGGCGCGAACTAAGTTTTTCTGCAGGTCGATCTTCATCATGGACACCGCGTGCATCCTCTACTTCCACATGTTCTTCTGCACCAGCACCTCCGTCAGCTGCCACCTCCAACCGTGATATAAGAATGCAGGCACAACCACCACTATCTGCCAAGAGCACATGTTCTGGACCTGCATAGAGCTCTTCTTCACCCATGGCATCAACAGGGCAAACACATGATATTAGTTGTCGTCGTTGCAAGGGTGGAGGTCATTATGCGAGAGAATGCCCATCTAAGTGTTTGATGATTGTTACTGAGGATGGTGGGTATGAGTCCGCTAGTGACTATGATGAGGAGACTTTGGCTCTTATTACAAGTGAAGAACACGGTGGAGATGATTCTGATCATGAGACACAACACATGGATGCTCAAGATGCTGACAGGTATGAATGTTTAGTTGCTCAACGTGTTTTAAGTGTGCAGGTTACACAAGCTGAGCAAAATCAGAGGCATAATTTGTTCCATGCATAACTTCATCCAACACATAACTTCATCATACATGCATAGTTCCATCCAACCATACCAAGTTCCATGCATAGTTCCATCACACATAGCAAGTTCAACATAGAGGCATCCAACCATATATATTACAATAATTTCATCCAACGATACATGCATAGTTCAATGATATAGAAGAAACAGAGAAAGGGATAAGAAGCACTCCATCAATGCAAGCTTTCGTCAAGTGAATGAAATCTGCAAAATGGGAAATAAGAAAGTTAGGAGAAGAAGAAGAAAATGAAGAAGAAGAAGAAGTAAGCAAACTTAGGTAAAATGGAGCTAACCTAGCTAATTATGCCATTTTTGAGTGAACTAAGCATATTATGCCATTTTTGATATAAAGTAGCTTAGTATAGGTCATTATTGAGCTAACCTAGGTAACTCAGCATATTAGAGCTAACTTAGGTCATTTTGGAGAAGAAGAAGACTAGAAAACTAGAAGAAGAAGAAGAAGAAGACTAGAAGAAGAACAAGTCTAGAAGAAGAAGAAGATCCTTCTCATTCTTCTTCTTTTTCTCCTCTTCCTTGTTTTTCTTCTTCTTATTCCTTATTTGTGTCATATTAGAGCTTACATAGGTAATTATGCCATTTTTGAGCTAACTAAGCTTATTATGTCAATTTGGAGGAAAAAAAGGTAAGTATAGGTCATTTTTGTGCTAACATAAGTAATTATGCCATTTTTTAGCTAAAATAGGTAAAATGGATCATTTTGGAGCTAACCTAGGTAAAATGGATCATATTGAGCTAACCTAGGCAAACATGGTCATTTTGGAGCTAACCTAGGTAAAATGGATCATATTGGAGCTAACCTAGGTAAAATGGGTCATTTTGGAGCTAACCTAGCTAATTATGCCATTTTTTAGTTAACTAAGCATAGTATGCCATTTTTGACATAAGTAAGCCAAGTATAGGTCTTTATTGAGCTAACCTAGGTAACTAAGCATATTAGAGCTAATTTAGTATTTTAGAGCTAACATAGAGCTAACTTAGGTCATTTTGGAGGTAACTTAGGTAAAATTCATTATTTTGGAGCTAATTAGGCTTATTATTTCATTTTCGAGGAAAATAAGCTAACTATATGACATATATGAGGTTACCAAGATTGTTATGCCATTTGAAACCTAAGTAAGCTAATTATGCCATTTTTTACATAAGCTAAGTGTATGTCATTATTGAGAAAACCTAGGTAACTAAGCATATTAGAGATAACTTAGCATAATAGAGCTAACTTAGGTCATTTCGGAGGAAACAAAGCTAACTATAGATCATTTTGGAGCTAACTAAGCTAATTATGTCATTTTGGAGGAAGATAAGCTAAGTCTAGGTCATTATGGTAAGCATCTTGGAGGAAACAAAGCTAAGTCTAGGTCTTTATGGATTTCGTAAGCAAAACACTAGAGAAAACTTACCGTCATCACGGAGGAGAAGCACCACCATGGCTCGTGCCAGTACCACCACCTGGAGAAGGATCATGTGATGCTTGTCTGGAGGCACACTGCACCAAAGATCATTTGCATTGTCTCGTTAGCATGACGGCACTCAAATGTTAATACTAGTAACTAATGACCATTCAAATTAAACTCACCGTGGTCCCCGGAGCAATCTCTGGCATCAACGGAGGAGTCTGACCGGCCTTCTGGCACATAGACTGCACATTTGATTTTCACGGGTTAGTCATACTAGTTAGTAATGAAACGAACATTACGTGCATGATTTGGCTAATATGCATAAGAAAATTACCAAGAGGAGCTCGTACATGGCCCGATTCTGCATGTCATTCCATGCCCTCTCCTCCTCCATCAAAATTGCCGTCTTCTCCTCCAGCTCCAGCTCCCTCTCTGCCAGAAGCGCCTGGGTTCTATCTCTCTCTGTCTGAAGACCAGCCTACAATACCACTCCTCGTTAGCATTGTAATCATCGACGGCCGCACACACAATGTAATGCTTGAAAGAAATCTGAGTCTGTATAACTAACCTGGAAGGCGAGCTCGATTGGCGGTGGACAAGGCCTTATCTCAGGATCTGAGCTCGTTTGGCGCGCCTTGATCTCCGGGAGAGTGTAAGGAAAACAGATAAGTCCATCCCCAATGGCTATCGAGCCATGGGACCTCCCGCCACCAGATATCATCACCAGCTCCGGATCAAACGGCCCGCTCGGATTAAAGTCCTCACCTTTCATCGCCTTTCCCTCATCTCTGTACTTCACAAGCTTGTTTGTGGGAGGAGATGTTGGTGAAGTTCTCTGGATGATCGAGGCCAGACGCGGAGAATTCCTTGGCCTTCTTAAACGGGGCAGTATGGGCCATGGCATAGAGGTCGAACACCTCTGGCACCGGTGCCATATTGTATCCCGCCTAAAAGAGAGGGACATAGTATTAGTAACTATATGGCTGAAGCTAGCAAGACAGAATGAATTGCATGAATCATGAAGCAAACCACATACCCAGTTCCGCCCGTATTGATATAAGTTGGCTCTGCCTTGATGGTGTGGCACACCTCTCATTTGGGCACGCTTGTCCTTGGCACCTTTGTGGACGGCCCGGCATGCATCTGAGCACCACTCATCCACCATCACCTCCCAACAATCCATCTTATGAGCACACCATCTCGGGGCACCTAAGTCAGTAAAGATAAACTAGAGTGCTACGCCTACGAATCGAATCAACAAAACTAAGAACAAGGCCTTAAGAATATAGGCAATTAACTTCATGTACTGCTCCTTCTGCAGATACTTTCCACGACACTTCTTCTTGGGCTTCCGAACACCACGTGAGGCGAAGTAGTCTTGAACAGCCTACACCTGAGCCTCATGGCGTATGTTTTGTAGTAGGCGCCTGCACTCGGCATCGATAACCCGTTCACAGGCCTCCTCATATCCCTCCTCACACTTGTAGAAGGTCTGCAATCAAATGAGACAACATTGATTAGTACAATAACTAAGCTTATTCGAAGATTTTTAATTGTGTAAATGAGAAATTACCCAAAACGTTCTGATCACCATGTCGGCCCTCGTGTTGCACAAGACACCGTCGATGATCTCCTCTAGTGGGGCCGGGGCAGACAAGTAGTGCTCCCAAGTCAATCCTAGCTCTGGAAGCTGACCCTCACCGGGCAATATGACCCACCCAAGGAAATTTTGCCAGCAAATCATAGCAAGGACTTGGTTGGGCCTGCGGACATCCTGGTGGTGGTCTGAACCCCTGCAGTATGACAAGGCCAACGCATTAGATATTTTGAAAAAACATGATGGCAAAAGGTACAAAAAGAGTAAATGTACTTACCTCATCCCATCAGGCCAAATCAACCACCTTTGCTCGCGGGTCGCCGGCATGGACGGGAGCCGTGTACTACCACTCTGGTAGACGGTGGCCCCCTCAACCACCTCATCCTTGCTGCTATCATTAGCATGGCCACTCGACCACTCAGGCGGATCCTGCCAGGTACCCCATCCGGACGTCTCCTAGGACGTAGCCTGGGGCGTCACATGGGCCCAAGCGTCCTGGCCCAAAGTCTCATGGGTCGAAGAGGAGGGGGGCGAAGGCCCGTTGACCCGAGGCTCATGGACCGGAGTCTTGTGGACCAAGGAGGAGGGGGGCGAAGACCCGTCGACCTAAGGCTCGTGGACCGGAGTCCGCATAGCCTCCTCCTCAGACGTGCCCCCTAGCAGCCATGTGCTCGGGTGACTCAGCTGGGGGTGGCGGCGAGGAAGGCGTAGGAGCCTGCCTACCTCTCCCGCAGCCACGTCATCTCCGACCTCCTCTCTTCCCCCAACCTCTTCTCCTGGTGGGAAACGATGGCGACGAAGAAGTGCCCACTGGTGAAGCCATACCCTCGTACCACGCTCTCCAGAGAGGTATGGGTGGAATGGAAGTACCACTCCCACCATGCTGAGGACCAACGCCCACCATCTTCAACACCTCTCATGATAGAAGAGTAATCAGAATTAGCACAACATAAATAGTTGAATACCGACATGAATAATAAAATGTATATTAACTCATGAGTTTCGTTTGGGTGTTTCAAGTTTCAACCCCTCGTCGATCATCTACCCCTGACCCCACAGCGACCCTCGACCCCTCGGCGACTATCGACCCCTGACCCCTCTGCAATCCTCGACTCTCGGCCCCTCGGCGGTCTTATCGAACACCTTCACTGTGAGCACGGTGCGGCTGTTGTCGTAGCTTAAAATGCAGACGTGCCCGAGCTGAAGGTCATCAGCGCGGGCGAACTACTTTGATCCGTTCTTCGCGCACGGATGGAAGAAGTTCACCCAGTCTCATGACCTTTAGCTCGAGGACGTCCATGTCTTAAGCTACGACACCAGTTGGTCAGCACTCGGACCGGAAGATCCTCGACCATCGACCCCTAGACCCTCGACCCCTCGCCCCCTTGGTGGTCCTATCGAACACCTTCACTGTGAGCATGGTGAGGCTGTTGTCGTATCTTAAGATGCAGACGTGCCCGAGCTGAAGGCCGTTAGCGTTGGCGAACTGCTTCCATCCGTTATTTGTGCACGGCTCATGACCTTCAGCTCGGGGACGTCCTCTTCTTAAGCTACGGCGCCAGTCGGTCAGCACTCGGACCGAAAGATCCTCGACCCCTCGCCCCCTCGGTGGTCCTGTCGAATACCTTCACTATGAGCATGGTACGGCTGTTATCATATCTTAAGATGCGGACGTTCCCGAGCTGAAGGTCATCACCGCGGGCGAACTGTTTCCTTCCGTTATTCATGCACGGATGGAAGCCGTTCACCCACGCTCATGACCTTCAGCTGGGACATCCTCATCTTAAGCTACGACACCAGTCGGTCAGCACTCAGACCGAAAGATCCTCGACCATCGACCCCTAGACCCTCGCCACCTCGCCACCTCGGTGGTCCTATCGAGCACCTTCATTGTGAGCACGGTGCGGCTGTTGTCGTAGCTTAAGATGTAGACGTGCCCGAGCTGAAGGTCATCAGCGCAGCTGACCTTCTTCCATCCGTTCTTCGCGCGTGGATGGAAGCAGTTCACCCAGTCTCATGACCTTCAGCTCGGCGATGTCCTCATCTTAAGCTACGACACCAGTCGTTCAACACTCAGACCGGAAGATCCTCGACCATCGACCCCTAGACCCTCGACCCCTCGCCCCCTTGGTGGTCCTGTCGAACACCTTCACTTTGAGCATGTTGCAGCCGTTGTCATAGCTTAAGATGCAGACGTGCCCAAGCTGAAGGTCATCAGTGTGGGCGAATTGCTTCCATCCGTTCTTTGCGCTCAGATGGAAGGAGTTCACCCAGTCTCATGACCTTCAGCTTGGGGGTGTCCTCATCTTAAGCTATGATACCAGTCGGCCAGCACTTTGACCATAATATCCTCGACCATCGACCCTTAGACCCTCCACCCCTCGCCCCCTCGATGGTCCTATCGAACACCTTCACGCTCATGACCGGAAGATCATCGAACCCTAACCTCGATCCTCGACCAGGTTCCATCGGCTCCGATGCACCCCTAACCTCGATCCTCGGCCAGGTTATTTCGGCACCGACGCACCCCTATCCTCGACCAGGTTCTGTTAGCACCTACGCACCCCTAACCTCGACCCGGTTCCGTCGGCACCGACGCACCCCGAACCTCGATCCTCGACCAGGTTCAGTCGGTGCCGACACACCCTTAACCTCGAACCCGGTTCTGTCGGCGCCGACGCACACCTAACCTCTTCTTCTTCTTGTTCCTCCTCCTCTTCTTTTCTTCTACTTCTTTTACTTCTTCTTCATCTTGTTCTACTTCCTTTTTCTTTTTTTCATCTTTCTTCTTTGTTCTTAAGTAAACCAGAACTAAACTAATATAAATCTAAACCTAAAAAATAGAAAACTCAACCTAAACCAAACTAAATCTAAACTAAACTAAACACAAACTAAACCTAAACTAAACTAAACTAAACCTAAACTAAACTAAATCTAAACCTAAACCTAAAAAAAAGAAAAAAACCTAAACTAAACAACTAAATATAAACTATAAACTAAACTAAAAAAAAGAGGGGGAGGGGCTCACCAGAGTGGGGGAGGTGGAGGAGGCCAACGCAGGTGGGTCAGGGCGGCGAGGCACCGAGCGGGCCGGGGCAGCGGGGTGTCGGGGAGGCCGGGGCGGCGGGGTGTCGGGGGGCCGGGGCGGTGGGGCGTCGGGAAGGCAGGGGCGGCGAGGCGTCGGTTGGGCCGGGGCGTCTGGCGGCCTGGAGCGGCGGGGCGTCGGGGGGGGGGGGGCGGAGCGGTGTGCAGGAGCGGCAGGGTGGGCGGAGGAGCGGGCCAGGGCAGTGTGCTGGAGTGGCGGGGGGGGCGGAGAGGCGGTGGCAGCAGGCTGGGGCGGCGTGTGGTCGGGGACGGGGCGGTTGGGGGCGGCGGCGGGTGTGCAGGGCGCGGTGGGGGTTAATTAGGGGGGAGAGAAAACAAAGAGAGAGGAGGCGGGGCAACGGCCGTTACATAGTAAAATCTTTGTCGTCCGCTAGGAGACGTCAAAGAGGTGGGGCTGGTGGGCCGTCAGGGTTTGGACCTCCACTGGGCCCTACCCACCTCTTTTCCATTTGCTAGCGGACGACAGAGAATCTTTGCCATCTGCTAGCAGACGACAAAGAATTGGCTGACGGCAAATAGGGTCTTTGCTGTCAGCCCGTTCTTTGTCGTCCATTTTTTGGAAGCAGACGGCAAAGACCTTCTTTGCCGTCCGCTAGCAGACGGCAAAGATCTGGCTGTTGGCAAATTATCTGTTTCCAGTAGTGGGCTATGGAGAGAAAGACCTATCGAGTGTGTGTGAGCGAGGCACAGAGACACAACTAGCGTGTGTGTGTGTCTGTGTGTCTGTGTGTGTGTTTGAGAGAGAAACCCATTGATAGATTAAGATCAAGATCGAGTTTTGACCCATCTGCTGTCATTGTTGGGAGGGGTGGGGAGGGGGAGGGAGAGAAAGACGTATCGAGAGTGTGCGCGCGATAGGCACAGAGGCACAACTAGCGAGTGTGTGTGTGTGGGTGTATGTGTGTGTTTGAGAGAGAAGCCAGTAGATAGATTGCCATCAAGATCGAGGTGCCACCCTACTCCTTTGGTGTCGGGTAGTGTGTGTGTGTGTGTTTGAGAGAGAAGCCAGTAGATATATTAGTATAAAGATCGAGGTGTCACCCTACTCCTTCGGTGTCGGGAAGTATGTGTTTGTGGGTGTGGGGGGGGGGTACTGACACTTAGATACAGGGAGAAGGAGTTTGTGTGACACATATCTATATTAAGGGATAGGTAGAGGGCATGTGTGCGAGGCATACTTAAAGCATCACGGAGATAAATAAGCGGTGTGCATGCAAGTGCCGGAAAAAAATGATGGTAGAAACAATGTCTACGCGCGCGCTCGCGCGTTTATGTGTGTGTGTGTGTTTGTGTGTGTGTGTGTGTGAGAGAGAGAGAGAGAGAAATATCAAAACAAAAGGTGCTCTGCTGGAATTCCATTGTATGTATTCATATGGTTCCGGGACTCGAGTTAACTTTAGGCATATGTGTGCAAGACATAATTATAGTTTGAGACATTAGTGGTGGTGGGTGGGCGGAATAAAAGGGGTGGGTGTGTTCGATAGAGAGAGCGTGTGTGTTTATGTGTGAGAGACTTGTAGGATGGGGTAGAAAGACGAATTCTAACCTTGACGGAGGGAGAGAAGTACATGAAGTGCGCGTGTGTGATTCCGATGCCCACGGAGAGATGAGATATATATGTGTGTGAGAGATTGCACAATTCATTCACGTACCACTATCTAGTGATCGTGGACGTGCATCGCTTGAACATAAATCAATATCTACTTCGTATCGTGGCCAAAGATACAATATCAATTCAACGTATAAAGATTGGACACTCACATATCACATTTTTTTCTAAATAATCCTTTTCAATTGTGCAAGCCAAAGTTACAGTGATGTTTCTTCAAACAACCAATGTAGCTATCATGTACATGCACCATTGTTAGTATTGCATTCAAATTCATTAGTCTTGCATGATTTAAGGTTCTATTATGAAGTAATATATGTAATATTCATATATGAATTCAACGGGTATGCAATTTATGAAATGGAGGCTATGTAATCATATGTGGTAACACTTTTAAGTAGCAGACTACAATATCCATTTCTTTTGTTGGAATACAATATCCTTTTCTTTTTGTGCGCCTCTACAATAACACGTCAATGCATTATGTTTAAAGTAAATAACCAATGACTGGGTGTTTGATCCCTTTTTTGTGAATGCGCCTCTACACCCGTACGATTGGCCGCGCCCGTGTGAACGTCCAAGTTATCGGTGCATCATCCCGAGTTATTGTCTTTTTTCCGGGGTGGACTTCACACCGGTTATTAACTGCTGACGTGTGTCCTGTGTACACAGTCTCACATGACCTTCCTGCTAGCACTGTCCAAAATTAGTTGAAATTGGATACGGACGATCCCGCGGGTGGCAAAATCTCCCGCCTCCTTCTAAAATTTCCGCCACCTAGTCTTTAGCATACGAAATTCCCTTTTTTCCTTGGTGCACGGAGAACAACAGTTACAATATGGCCCTCATTAACATAATAGGTCAGGGCTGCTTTGGTAACTTCCAGTTCCCCCCACAACATGGCACCCCCATTTCCTCTCCCCCTCCCGCAAAAACGACTAACTCCACAGCACCAGAGCATCTTACATCACGTCGTCCGTACTTCATTGGCCTTTCTACCCTCCCCTCTCGAAATCCTACACTGCTCATCCACCGGCGTATGAGAGCCCATTCACTGCCAGCGGCGTCCACCTCGCTGGATCTGCTTCTGCGGCCGCATCTACCCCTCCCACCTCCCCTAGAAACAAGTAGACTGCTCATCCACCACTGTACCACCGCCCATTCAGTGCCGGCCTTGCCCACAGCGACGGATCTGCTTCGCCGGTACTCTCTTCAACCGCAGCACATCTACAGCGGCTCCTTCGTACTCCCCACCGGAGACGCTTCGTCCACATCCCCTCCGGAGCCGCCCCACCGACGCCCCCGTCGATGGCCTCTGATCCTCTTCGCCGACAACTTCCTCAACCCTACCGAAGCCGCTTCGCCGACACCATCGTCAACCCTACCGGAGTAGCTTCGCCTATACCATTCTCAACCCTACTGGGGCCGCTTTGCCAACGCACAAGTCCACGCCCTCAGATCTGCTTCGTCGCACCCTCGTCCAACCTACTCGAGCAGCTTTTGACGCCCCGTCCACGGCCGCAGATCCGCATCGCCGACACCATCCTGAACCCAACCACCGGAGCAGCTTCACCGATGCCCCCGTTGACGGCCTCAAATCCGCTTCGCCAACACCGTAGTCCACCCTGCCAGAGTCGCTCCACAAATACCCTACTCGATGGTACTAGATTTCCTCACCGGACACCGACAGCCAGCGCAACATCATCACCCTTGACGTTTCTAACCTCATTCCCACCGTCTGGCAAGATGCCAAGCACCCGCCATGGCGTAGGTACTTGTCACCTTTAAACCCGTCCAACATCACCTGCCCGATGTACTTAAAATATACTAACAGGTCGCTGTTACATGTCATGCAGCAGGCAAAAACTACAAGGACGATGTTTCTTGTAGATCTAACAGCTTGGCCAACCAAGATCTTGGACTAAGACATTGCTATGATCTTGTAAGTGCGTCTCTCTCTCTTGTATTGTTGTGTGCCTGCCAGCGTGCTTTGCTAGGATTTTCGACCAGTAATCGCTTTCTGCAGACAATGATTTCTACTACTGGCTGCTAAATTAGATATGTGGATGTCAGAGATGATACTCCCTCCTAAATATAAGTCTTTCTAGAGATTCCACTATAGGCTACATACAGAGCAAAATGAGTGAATCTACACTCGAAAATGCATCTATATACATCTGCATGTGGTCCATACTGGAATCTCTACAAAGACATATATTTAGGAACAGAGGTAGTACATTACAGAAAATTGTAGGTGGCATGTAGGAATTCCAGTGCACTACATTAGGCTCCATTAGAGCATGTCTAACAGAGCCCTCAAACTGGTCAAACCCTCAAAATAACTGCCAGTTTGAGGGTTGAGAAAAAAAAGCATAGATCAATACCCTCAAATCCCTAAACCCTAAAAAAATCCAGGCCGAACCCTCAAGTTCGAGGCAAACCTGCACTAGTGAGGGTTTGGGGCAAGTTTGTCACATCCCTATTTCTGGTTTCCTCTGGGCTAGCTAGTCATGTGTGCATCATGTTTAAAATTCAATGAATTTGAAATGGGGACTTGTGAAGGCCTCAGAAATCATTTTGAAAATGATCAAGATAAAAATTGCTTCAAATTGGCCCAAGAAAGTGTTCCTGTTTTTCTCTAATAATATTGGCCAGAGTTAAAATTCCAACCAATATTTTTGGGAGCACAGAAGTATTTATTTTTGGCCATTTGAGTTAATCCAGTAAATATTTGCATTGGATATATATATGTTATATATATTATATATGTCCAATAATTCTGATTTTTACTACGGGGCTCTAGAATATTCCAATTAGTTCCTACATTAATTTTCAGAAGAAAATAAATTGGTTTACTATTTTACTAAATCAGAAAGAAAATTACAGAAAGAGAAAAGAAAATAAAATAAAAAAGGGAGAGAGGCTTACCTGGGCCACTTACCAGCCGGCCCAGCAGTTTGGCCCAGCTGACTGGCCATGCCAGTCGTCCCTCTCCTCTCGCTAGGAGGACAGGGCGCGTGCCCGCAGCAGGCCGGCACGCACCAGCCACCTCCAGCCTGCCTGCCTCATCCCCAATGCGCCTAGGCGTTGCCACGCATCCCCATGACCCCCTGCACCTCTACCTATCTGTCCCTCGAGTGCCCTCCCTCCTCTGTCTCTCTCGCACGCGTCCACCCGAACGCGCCCGTCACCGCCGCTCGCCACCACCGCAGCCACTGCCTCCCCGTCGACCTTTCGAGCTGACCACGAGCTCCGCCGCTCCGTCCTCGACCTCGTCACCAAGCCAAGCATCGCCGGACGCCCTGCATCACCGGCATCTTCCTCGTCTTCAAGCTTCGGCAACGCCGACCATCGCAGTCGATCCGCAGCAACTGGAGCGTCCCCGAGCCCCTGAGCTACCCTGCCGCCTCCCTGTGAGCGCCCGCTTTGACTCCCCCTCTTCCCCGGCCTCTCTCCGTCCCCTAGCCGCGGCTCTACCTCCAGCCGAAGCTTGGTCCGCCGGCCATGTCGCAGTCGCAGCCACAGCTGCCGAAGCACGTGTCCAAGAACTCCGTCGTCCTCAGCACACCTCTAGGAACGAACAGTACTCATCGGCATCGACCCTCGTGCACCACCGCGCCGGTTCCGTCGAGGTGCAACTCCGGCCGCCGCCTGCCGTCGTTCCAGTCGATGTTTCGGACCACCCCTGCTCCTCCCGGTTGCTCCACTATATGCCCGCGGATGCCAAATCGCCGTAGAGCCAAACCCCACCGCAAACCACCGCTTGCAGTGCCATCCCGAGCAACTCCGGCATGCCACCGCCGTGCTATTGGTCGCCGGCGTCAACCGCTGATGTGGTCGGCCTAATTAGCCGACTAATCACGCGATTAGTTTAGCACTCAGCCACTGACATATGGGACCCCCACTATTATAACCCCCTCTATTAACTCTCTATCTCTCTGACCTTGTTGACACAATAAAGCTTTTCTGGCATTTAGAATAACCAGGAATTCCAGAAACTGACTTAAGCTTATAAAAATCATAGAAATTCTACCGTAACTCCAAATGAAATAATTTATATATGAAAAATTATCAAAAAAATGCAATCTATCCATCTATACCATTTTGATGAATGACAAAGCAACTTAACCTTGCTGTATAGATCAAAACATGATAATGCACAACATAAATTCATAACTTGAGTTTGAATTAGAACCCTTGGTTCAAATTAGCTCAAACCCTTCTGGTTTTAGTTGCATTAGCTCAAATCACGTCATATTGCCATGTCATGTTGATGCATCATATTGTTGCATTGCATTGATTGTGTTTCTTCTCTGTTGCCGGTAGTTGTCCCCCCTCAGTAGACGTGGTTCCGACGATGAGATCGATGACACCGATGAAGAGCTATATTATCTTCAGGAGTGCCAGGCAAGCAAAAACCCCTTGTTCATTCCGATACAATCCCCCTCTCTCGCTTATGCTCTCTTTTACTGCATTACGACAACAACGATTCAACTGTTACATGCTGCGGTAGTTGAACCCCTTTTCCTCTGCATGACCTGTCATTGCCATAGTAAATAGATGAAACCCACTAGCATGAGTAGGAGTTGTTTGAGCCCTGATGTGCCTACTCATTCATGCTTGTTTGTCATGCCTGCTACTGCTTAGAGTTGAGTCAGGTCTGATTCATCGGGGATGGATTGGAATGTGGTGAACATGTCCTACTGTTGAGAGCTAAGTGTGTGAACACGATTTGGTAAAGGTAGCGGTGAGAGGCCATGTAGGAGTACATGGTGGGTTGTCTCATTGCAGCCGTCCTCAGGAACTGAGTTCTGTGTTTGTGATCCATGTACAGGTACTACCACGCATTGGAATGCTTAAGTGCCCCTCTCGACTTATTAATCAACCTGATCTCTGTCCAGGAGTTGCAACTAGTTTCTGGTGTTTGTAGTTAGTGTTAGTAGTCTACCAAGTGGCACCCTGTACAGGTGGGCTTGGGACAGACTAGGCATAGTGGCATGGTGTAGCAAGTGGCACCCGGATGGTGGGCTTGGGAACCCTGCTCACACTGTTTGGGGCCATGAGCGACACCCCGGCCGGATCTCCTTGCGGATGGAACCCGAATAGGCGATAAACCTGGACTAGAGACTTGTGTGGTTAGTCAGGTCGTGGCCGACTCCCTCGCCAGGCTTCCGCTTGAAGGTTGCCGAGATACACGATGTGTACATGGTGGTAAGTGGCGAGAGCGTGTGTGAAGAAGTACACCCCTGCAGGGTTAACATCATCAATTCGAATAGCCGTGTCCGCGGTAAAGGACTTCTGGGTTGCCTGTACAGTTCATAGACAAGTGAAAGTGGATACTCTAAAATACGCAAGATAAGCGAGAGTGCTATGGATGGCGTTCTCGTAGGGGGACGGGAGCGGATCCATAGTGGTGTATTGATATGGTGAATATGTGGACTCGTGTGCGCCACCTCAAAGAGTTACTTGCAGTCGTAGTTCAGGTTAGCCACTGAGTCAAAGCTGGCTTGCTGCAGTTAAACTCCACCACCCCTTTGTTGATACCGATGCATATGTAGATAGTTCTGATGTAAGTCTTGCTGGCTACATTTGTACTCACGTTTGCTTATTTTATGTTTTGCAGAGAGACTTCAGTCTCGCTAGTAGTTCCGCGTGGACTTCGACGTTTAGCTTGTTACCTCAGCTATGATCATGTACCCTTGGGAGGGTCTTGTGGATAGTCAGGCTTCTCAGCCTTTTTCACTTGTAGTTGTCTGTACTCAGACAAGTTAAGCATCCGCATGTGCTTGTTGCTTGTATGCTCTGTATGTTGCGTCATGAGACCCATGTTTGTAATATCTGGCTCTTCGGAGCCTAATGAATAAATAGTTTGAGTCATAGAGTTTTGTTGTTATGCCATGTTGTATTTACACATATCGAGTATATTGTGTGTATGATTGAAATGGTTGGTATGTGTGGGATCCGACAACCTAGTTGTTTATGCTTGGTAGCCTCTCTTATGGGGAAATGTAGTCTAGTGCTTCCACTGACTCCTGCTAGCCTACTACAGCCCTGGTTCGCGGAGTCCTATTAGCCCAGTTGCTACAGCCCAGATTCACAAGCTGATGACCGACACGTTCGATGCTGGTTCATGTATGCCTGTCCCTGTAAGTTAGTGCCACTTTGGGTTCAGGACTAGTCATGTCGGCCCGGGTTCTCTGTCATATGGATGCTAGCGACACTATCATATTCGTGAGCCAAAAGGCGCAAACGGTCCCGGGCCAGGTAAGGTGGCACCCGTGGGAATACCGTGCGGGAGGCCGTAAAGTGATATGGTGTGTTACATGCTAGATCGATGTGGCTTAGGATCGGGGTCGTGATAGCTTTGGTATCAGAGCCTGACTGCCTGTAGGATTACCAAGCCAAACTGGTCGAAGTCGTGTCTAGAAATGCTTAATCATATAAGGGAATTGATTGCCGAAGGGAACGTAAGGCTCTTTTTACTCCTTTACCTTATGCCCTTCTGATCTGAGTCAACCTCTTCTTTTCTATGGGGAATAAGAACTAGGCTTCTCTTCTTTCTATCAGGATCACGTGTTACTAATCCGTAGAATCTTAGGATTGATGGTTCCAGGCCTCAATTCACTCTCTACTACTTTTAATATGTCATCAGTTGAACCAGAACCTTGATATGATGTTGTTGAGTGACTATGCAAATCCATGTGAATGTCTCAAATCTTTTTCTGAGCATTTACAACCGTTATGCTGTCCGAGTCATCCTAGGTTTCTAAATAGTCTGATGCATTTGCAAATCCTTTCCTTCCGTTCCCGATGTCCTTTTGGTCAGAATATGCACAGTAACCAGTGAGTTGACGTACTCTGTTGCCTCAACATATATGCTGAAGCTATTATTATGACCCTAGGTGTCTTAGAGAACCACCTAGTAATCCAGCCATGCTTTATATTCCTAGTGTGATGATTCTGGCCACCATTCTCGAAAGCATCTCGTGATGTTATTTAGTTAGTAGGTATCCTATTTATGTGTCCTTGAACCCAAGATTCACTCCACCTACCTCCTGTTGATAGTGTTTGCTCGTTCCTTTAGGATATTAGTAACCTTTGCGTTAGTCCTCGAGGTCCGTGGTATTTCCTTCTTCGAAATATCATGAACTGCTTATGGCAGAAGTTCTCTGAACCAAAAGATCACAACAGAAGTGCTCTTGATGAGTTCTCCATTCTTATTGTGACTCTGCCAAATCTACCTTCTGCATTGTTTATCCGGAAGAAATATGTTGCACTTGTTCGACATATTAATCTATGCATTCACAACTCAGAAAATCATATATTCCTTGAGTTGTCCCTCTTCAGTTGTATCCCGACCTCCATCTATCAATTGATAGTCAGGACTAGTTGTGCATTCGTGTTATCGATGCCTACTATTCTTGTGGTCCGTCAAGTCGTTCTAATTCAAAATGGATAGGAGAAACAAACTCCAGAACCTCATCCATATCTAGGATTGGGTCAAAGCAATTGTATTCTGCAGATTAAAATGCCAATCCAGCTTTGCTCTGCTCTACCTTGGAGTGTTACCATCTTTATGTCAAGAGTGTCATGAGAATTGCACCACCTCTTATGAATTCTTGACGCGGTAATAACTCTTGCCATCATTGTTCATTCCTCGGTTTCCGTGTTCTTGTAACCGGAATGCCGACAAGTGAACTATGATGTATGAAATCAATACTCTTAGCAACCCCGTTGCTTGGTAGTTAAAGGACAATAATTTCATTCTTAGTGTGCTGGTTATTGAATTATCATTCTAAGACTAATCGTGCTACCTAGTCCATTTTTCCTGGTGCACTCTTTGATCAATGAGTTAGGATTGTGTCAGTCCCTCGCTCTCTTGATCATATCGTCTTGCCCTGAAAGGCGAGATTGTTCTTGAGCTTAGTAACATATCGGTGGTTCGTGATTTTCTGAATATCTTCTCGGAAGTATTACTAGGCTTCTCTCTGACTGTTATGTTGAGCTCGTGATCAAGTTGGTTTTCTTATAAACCACCCCTTCTCCAAGAATCTGTGTTGCATACCTCTGAGCTAGTTGGTTAAGCTAAACAACAATTTGGAGAGTATGAAGATAAAAGCTTGCCTAACTTAGTTCATTTAAAGGGATGTCTTGTGTTGAGTGTGTGTTGAAAAAAGATGATATCTCCATCGATTGATCCTCGTGATCAGTTGTTGGATCTATTGCCTTGTCAAAACTTTGACTTGAGTATGCGCTATCGTCAAGTCAAATCAGAACCAACGATGTTCGTAATGTTGTCTTACTCGTGGTTGATCCCTCGAGCGTACACCATTACATCTTTTGGTCTGACCAATGCTATCACTGTGTTCACATAATGGTGGAAGTCCAGTGATATGGAAATTCCGATGAGTTGCTATTGAGCCCATCAGCAACATTTTGTCTCCTCCATGATTCATGTTGAACATCAAGCTAGTGTTGGAAACTGTTGTAAGCATTATCTTCGTGTTCCGTTCATGAAGCCTATGTTTGGATGAAAGAAGTGACTTCCTTTGATTCACGTGCATTTGATGTAAGTTGCCCCCGAGAATTTGAGAAAGTTTTTTTTTGCTTCGTCTGGAATCATCCCAAGTCAGTCATGCATGTGCGAAGTATTCTATGGTCTGATAGACTGATCATCTTCATTCCATATGTATCCCCTAGCACACCAAGCCACTGATTGATTTGTTCAAGGAAAAGAAGTTCTTAAGTGTTAATCCTTAAGGACCCAAAGGTACATGCGCAGGACTTCGCTCTCCGCAATGATGGTTCCCAATCAGAACTTGGTCGTGTTTCGTTGTAAGACAACTATGTGGTCATGCTTGTCTTGGACAACGTGTTCACATGTATGTAGCAGAACCAGCTCATGTTTTGGAGCTTGCTATCATAGTTCACCCCCCGAGAATCTCGCAACGCCATCTCGTCGAATTGTGTTGCAAACTTTCTTTTGCAGACATGTTGAGTCTGAAGTATCCTGTTACTAACCAGATCTGAAACACAGGCAGATATGATGGTTGGAACGTTTCCCAAGAACTATATTAATGGTCTCTCTGTAACCCGGTAAGTGGATGTCGTGGCCAACACACCCAGCCGGAAGACCTATTATTGTAGTATCTTGATTGAGAAAGTTGGCCACCTCCCCATAAGGATTTCGTAGGATTTACTTCCGTAGTTTTCCTTATGGATTCTTGTGCTCCCGAAGTCCGACCTTTACTTGATGGCCATGTTGAGCTTTTAAGCATGAAAATGGTAGCTAGAACATCAAGGAGAACATTGGAAGCGGAGTGCTAAATGTCTCGGTCGATCATCCAGATTTCGTTCCCTTGTCCTCGCTAAGGTGAAATATGAGAAAGTGTTGTCTTCCTTTGCATCTGCATTGTCCATCACTATTCATCATGGTAGTAAGATGTGTTGCCAGGATCCTCGGCACGGATGTTGGTAAGACCTTGATGAGTATGGAAATGCTTAAGTTCTTGAGAGCACACTCAGTCACTAGGTTATATCCTCGATATCAATTGGGATGTGCCTCCCGTTTGCCGAGTTGTTCTATAAGCATAGTTTCCTTTCCGAACTGAGTATGCCATTTCCCCGAACCCCTTCAACCAATCATCGTGAATTGCTCGATCTCCGAGGAGATCGTTTCCTATGGAATATCCTTTTGTCGTCATTGAGTTGAGTGAAGATCTCGAGAGCAAGGATATCAAGATCAACATGAAGCAAGGAATCAACGCTCCTATGAATGGCAGTTGGATCATGAACATTGTAATAGTTCGAGTCCCCTCTTCCTTTTACCCTACGCTTGAATCTCGGGACGAGATTCTTGTTTAGTGGGGGTGAGTTGTCACATCCCTAGTTCTGGTTTGCTCTGGGCTAGCTAGTCATGTGTGCATCATGTTTAAAATTCAATGAATTTGAAATGGGAACTTGTGAAAGCCTCAGAAATATTTTTGAAAATGATCAAGATAAAAATTGCTTCAATTTCGCCCAAGAAAATGTTCCTGTTTTTCTCTAATAATATTGGCCAGAGTTAAAATTCCAACCAATATTTTTGGGAGCTCAGAAGTATTTATTTTTGGTCATTTGAGTTAATCCAATAAATATTTGCATTGGATATATATATATGTTATATATATTATATATGTCCAATAATTTTGATTTTTAATGTGGGGCTCTGAAATAATCCAATTAGTTCCTACATTAATTTTCAGAAGAAAATAAATTGGTTTAGTATTTTACTAAATCAGAAACAAAATTACAGAAATAGAAAACAAAACAAAATAAAAAAAGGGGAAAGAGGCTTACCTGGGCCACTTACCAGCCGGCCCAGCAGTTCGGCCCAGCTGACTAGCCACGCCAGTCGTCCCTCTACTCTCGCCAGGAGGACAGGGCGCGTGCCCACGGCATGCCGGCACGCGCCAGCCACCTCCAACCTGCCTGCCTCATCCCCGATGCGCCCAGGCGTTGCCACGCATCCCCACGACCCCTGCACCTCTCCCTCTCTCTCCCTCAAGCGCCCTCCCTCCTCTGTCTCTCTCGCGCTCGTCCACCCGAACGCGCCCGTCGCCGCCGCTCGCCACCACTGCCTCCCCCTCAACCTTTTGAGCTGACCACGAGCTCCGTCGCTCCGTCCTCGACCTCGTCACCAAGACAAGCATCACCGGACGCCCTGCATCACCGGCATCTTCCTCGTCTTCAAGCTTCGGCAACGCCGACCATCGCCGTCGATCGACAGCAACTGGAGCGTCCCCGAGCCCCTGAGCTACCCTGCCGCCTCCCTGTGAGCGCCCGCTTCGACTCCCTCTCTTCCCCGGCCTCTCTACGTCCCCTAGCCGTGACTCCACCTCCGGCCGAAGCTTGGTCCGCCGGCCATGTCGCCCTCACATCCATAGCTGCCAAAGCACGCGTACAAGAACTCCGTCGTGCTTAGCACACCTCCAGGAACCAACAGTACTCATTGGTGTCTACCCTCGTGCACCACTGCGCCGGTTCCGTCGAGGTGCAACTCCGGCCGCCGCCTGCCGTCGTTGCAGTCGACGTTTCGGACCACCCCTGCTCCTCCCGGTTGCTCCACTAGATGCACGCGGACGCCAAATTGCCGTAGAGCCAAACCCCACCGCAAACCATCGCTTGCAGCGCCGTCCTGAGAAACTCTGGCATGCCACCGCTGTGCTCTTGGTTGCCGGCGTCAACTGCTGATGTGGCCGGCCTAATTAGCCGACTAATCACGCGATTAGTTTAGCACTCAGCCACTGACATATGGGACCCCCACTGTTATAACCCCCTCTGTTAACTCTCTATCTCACTGACATGTGGACCCCAGTGCCAGGTTTGACCCGGGTCAACCCAGTTGACCTGCTGACGTCAAAGTTGACCTTGCTTACGCAGTAAAGCTTTTCCGGCATTTAGAATAACCAGGAATTGCAGAAAATGACTTAAGCTTGACAAAGCAACTTAACCTTGATGTATAGATCAAAACATGATAATGCACATTATAAATTCATAACTTGACTTTGAATTTGAACCCTTGGTTCAAATTCGCTCAAACCCTTCTGGTTTTAGTTGCATTAGCTCAAATCACATCATATTGCCATGTCATGTTCATGCATCATATTGTTGCATTGCATTGATTGTGTTTCTTCTCTGTTGCGGGTAGTTGTCCCCCCTCAGTAGACGTGGTTCCGACGATGAGATTGATGACACCGATGAAGAGCTATATTATCTTCAGGAGTGCCAGGCGAGCAAAACCCCCTTGTTCATTCCGATAGAATCCCCCTCTCTCGCTCCTGCTCTCTTTTACTGCATTAGGACAACAACGATTCAACTGTTACATGCTGCGGTAGTTGAACCCCGTTTCCTCTACATGACCTTTCATTGCCATAGTAAATAGATGAAACCCACTAGGATGAGTAGGAGTTGTTTGAGCCCTGATGTGCCTACTCATTCATGCTTGTTCGTCATGCCTGCTACTGCTTAGAGTTGAGTCAGGTCTGATTCATCGGGGATGAACTGGAATGTGGTGAACATGTCCTACTGCTGAGAGCTAAGTGTGTGAACACGATTTGGTAAAGGTAGCAGTGAGAGGCCATGTAGGAGTACATGGTGGGTTGTCTCATTGCAGCCGTCCTCAGGAACTGAGTTCTATGTTAGTGATCGATGAACAGTTACTACCACACATTGGAATGCTTAAGTGCCCCTCTCGACTTATTAATCAACCTGATCTCTGTCCAGGAGTTGCAACTAGTTTCTCGTGTTTGTAGGTAGTGTTAGTAGTCTACCAAGTGGCACCCTGTATAGGTGGGTTTGGGACAGACTAGGCATAGTGGCACGGTGTAGCAAGTGGCACCCGAATGGTCGGCTTGGGAACCCTGCTCACATCGTTTGGGGTCGTGAGCGACACCCCGGCCGGATCTCCTTGCGGATGCAACCCGCATAGGCGATAAACCTGGACTAGAGACTTGTGTGGTTAGTCAGGTCGTGGCCGACTCCCTCGCCAGGCTTCCGCTTGAAGGTTGCCGAGATACACGATGTGTACATGGTGGTAAGTGGCGAGAGCGTGTGTGAAGAAGTACACCCCTGCAGGGTTAACATCATCTATTCGAATAGCCGTGTTCGCGGTAAAGGACTTTTGGGTTGCATGTACAGTTCATAGACAAGTGAAAATGGATAATCTAAAATACGCAAGATAAGCATGAGTGCTATGGATGGCATTCTTGTAGGGGGACGGGAGCGGATCCATAGTGGTGTATTGCTATGGTGAATATGTAGACTCGTGTGCGCCACCTCAAAGAGTTACTTGCAGTTGTAGTTCAGGTTAGCCACTGAGTCAAAGCTGGCTTGCTGCAGTTAAACTCCACCACCCCTTTGTTGATACCGATGCATATGTAGATAGTTCTGATGTAAGTCTTGCTGGGTACATTTGTATTCACGTTTGCTTATTTTATATTTTGCAGAGAGACTTCAATCTTGCTAGTAGTTCCCCATGGACTTCGAAGTTTAGCTTGTTACCTCAGCTACGATCTTGTACCCTTGGGAGGGTCTTGTGGATAGTCAGGCTTCTCAGCCTTTTACATTTGTAGTTATCTGTAATCAGACAAGTTAAGCTTCCGCATGTGCTTGTTGCTTGTATGCTCTGTAGGTTGGGTCATGAGACCCATGTTTGTAATATCTGGCTCTTCGGAGCCTAATGAATAAATACTTTGAGTCGTAGAGTTCTATTGTGATGCCATGTTGTATTTACACATATCGAGCATATTGTGTGTATGATTGAAATGCTTGGTATGTGTGGGATCCGACAACCTAGCTCTTTATCCTTGGTAGCCTCTCTTATGGGGAAATGTAGTCTAGTGCTTCCACTGAGCCATGGTAGTCTGCTACAGCCCGGTTTACCGGAGTGCTGCTAGCCCAGTTACTACTGCTCCGGAATACTTAGACTGGCCGGCATGTGTTCCACTTCATTCCTGCGTCTGTCCCTTCGGGGAAATGTCACGCGGTGTCTTCCGGAGTCCTGCTAGCCTGCTACAGCCCAGGTTCCCGGAGTCTTGTTAGCCTAGTTGCTACAGCCCGGATTCACACGCTGATGACCGACACGTTCGATGTTGGTTCATGTATGCATGTTCCCGTAACTTAGTGCCACTTTGGGTTCACGACTAGTCATGTCGGCCCGGGTTCTCTGTCATATGGATGCTGGCGACACTATCATATACGTGAGCCAAAACGCGCAAACGGTCCCGGGCCAGGTAAGGTGGCACCCGTGGGAATACCGTGCGTGAGGCTGCAAAGCGATATGGTGTGTTACATGCTATATCGATGTGGCTTAGGATCGGGATCCTGACAAAGTTGAAGGCCCAACCCTCACTTGGTCAACTCTGTGCGCGGGATGGAAAATTCCCAAGCCTCCTCTCCCCGCCGGCGGCTTCATCCGCGCCGCCGCCTCCCGTTCTTGTCGCCGCCGGTGGCCATGGAGCCCCTCCAGCCCTCGGCCACCCCCTCCGCCGCTCCTCCGCCGCCGGCTTCATCCGCGCCCGCGCCTCCCGCCTCCGGGCACCTCGATCGACGCCGCCATGGCGGAGATGGTGGCGGCCACCCACATCAGCCAAAAACGGATGCGGGCGGGCACCCACGTCGTGCCAAGCAAGCCGCCCGTGCCCGGCCCCGCAGCGAAGGCGGCGAAACCAGCGAGGAAGGCGGCGAAGCCCGCCAAGCCGGCAACCTCCACCACGGCTGCTCCCAAGCGCAAGGAGAAGCAGCTTGCAAGCCGCAACCGGGGGGCAGAGCATACCGCGGCACTGCCACCGCCGAGCACGGCCGCTCCAACGCCGCCACCGCCGTGCAAGTTGGTCATGCTTTATTTACTGGTTGGTTATGCTTGGCTGTGGTTTTGTTATGCTTCCAATGATGATATGTTTTAGGAGAAATATGCCGACTTGAGGTACAAGGACATGGTCGGTTCCAAGGGCAAATCCTTCCCATTCAAGCATTGTTGGGCATTGCTCCAACATCTTGACAAATGGAAATTGAGGGATCAAGATAGTGCACCGAAGAAATCGGATATGCTCAAAATGGATGATAGTGATGAAGAAGGAAGAAACCATGACAAGCCCGATGGAACCAAGAAGGGAAAAGAAAGGATGAAGATGGAAGTGGAGGCATCAAGCTTGAGGGAAAAGATAGATCAAATGATCAAGTCAAAGGAGACATTGACAACGAAGGCATTGGAGACAAAGCTTATTATCACCGAGAGAAAGAAAGAGGTGAAACTTGAATAATTGGAAGTAAGGCGAGAAGATGCCAAGCGCAAGGCCGACATGGAGGAGAGGATGATCAAGCTCAAGGAAGCAAAAGCATGGAAGGAGCTCATGGCTGAGGAGAAGGAGCACATGATGATGTCTAGAAAGGACATGGATGAAGAGCAATTGGCGTGGTGGAAGGAGTACAAGGAGAACATCGCGGACAGGAAGAGGCTACTGCATGGTGTTGGTGGTGGTGCGTTGTCTACTCTCCGAGGTGAGTCTCCGATGAGTGGTGGAGGCGATGGAGGTGTGGACAACTTCACCGGTGCTTGAAGTTGTTCGTATGTTTTATGTTTTGCAAATGATGTCTCCGATGACTATGTGATGATGATCATTTGCACGTTGTATATTTTGCTATGATGTCCATGGGATTTACTATGTGATGATGATGATTTGACAAGTTTGTTTCATGTTTGTGATGATGATCATTTGCAAATTTGAGAGTGATTTATGTTGCTGTCCAGTTTTGAGGTTTGAAGGCCGGGGCGCAGATCAGTGCCCTCAAACCAACCGTCAAAACAGAATATTCTGTTTTGAGGGTTGATTTGAGTGCACTAATCTGCGCCAGGGATTTTCGGCCTTCAAAACGACATTTTCCCAGCCCTCAAACTGGTTTTGAAGGTTGAATTTTCGAGGGCTCTGTTAGACATGCTCTTAGAGTGCCTGCTAGTCCAGCACACAGAGTCATGGCTAGTTTATGCTACGCAAACAATTGTTAATTGGTGGTTTAAATATGCGCAAGGGATATGCAAAGTATTTTCATGTAGAGATGTCTGAAATTAGCCATGACAACTTGCAGATAGGGTTATGCAATGAAAAAGTACAAGATGTATGTGGCAATTTCATGGAACATCGCAAAAAAGGAGAGGCAACGGTGAGCCTATACAGTGTGCTATGGTAGGTCACTTTGGCCCAGTTATTTTGCATGATTCTCCCAGAATCTGCCCCTCTCTAGCTTCTCCTAGAATCTTTGACCCCCTTTTGTTTTACAATCCTAACTAATTAGACCCTAACTAGATAGGATTGTAAAACAAATGGGGCTCAAAGATTCTGGGAGAATCTGGGTAGCAGTCAAATTCTGGGAGAATCTGGCAAAAGAGTTGGGCCTCCATTGCAATCATCACGACATGTTATTTGTATGTCAGTTCTATTGGCCAAGTTTCTTAGGGACAGTTATTTTGAGTTATCCTAAGAAAATAAGCACATTTAAATATAAGCTCCAGGTGATAAGCCAACCAGTTCTTTTCATTGCCTGCCTTTTTAGCTTATCTGTGGTATGATTAGTGAAAAGTCTAGGTTGCATTATATTTTGTCATTTTGCCACCCATATGAAAATTAATTTGACTTGCAAACATCACAAATTGAACCTAGTGCAGTAATTAGTATGATAGGAAAATAGACCATCAATATTTGTTCAAAATGCAGATACAAAGATACCATCTACTTGTCAATCTACTTTGGTCAATGTCTTCTATAGCGATCCCATTGCCTAATTTAAACGAAGAACGCATGCCCCAAATTTAAATGGAGAACAATTAGTTATCAAAATTCGATGGTCCGAGTGGCTGGTTATTATAGAAAGTGCATTATATCGACTATTGGGGGGGTGAATAGGCGATTTTTATAAATTCTTCACTGAGGAGCTTGTGGGTGAGGAAATTCCTTAGCGAAGAACTACTTGCAGCGGAATAAGTACTCAAAAGTATGCATAGCAGAACATAAGCATAGTCATCATGATGAAATGAAAACAAGCACACAGTACAGAAAGCGTAAACACAGGATGAAGACAAACAGACTGAAGAAATTGAACTGAGGAAATTGAGAAAGACTTCAGTCAAAGTCTTCAAACACAGATATGAACAAGCGTACAACACAGTAATGAGGAAATGAAAGAGTTGAGGAAATAGAACCAGTTGGCTTGGTGAAGATAATGATTCGGTAGACCAGTTCCAACTACTGTCTCAGTTGTACGTCTGGTTGGAGCGGCTAGGTATTTAAGCCTGAGGACACCTAGTCCCGGACACATAGTCCTCACCGTATTCTCCTTGAACTAAGGTCACACAGACCTCGTTCAATCACTCGTGGTAAGTCTTCAGGTGACTTCCAAACCTTCACAAACTCGGTCACTCGGTGATCCACAATTTCCTCTTGGATGCTCTAGACCATGACGCTTAACCGTCTGGAAGAAGCACAGTCTTCAGAGGTAACAAGCGTCGGATCCACGCAAGATCAATCTCTTCAGTGATGCTCAATCACTTTGGGTTTGTAGGTGTTTGGGTTTGGGGTTTTTCCTCACTTGATGATTTTCGCTCAAAGTCCTCAGAGGATGGGATGCTCTCAATTGACAAGTGTCAGTTTTTCTCGGAGCAGCCAACATGATAAGACATAAATGCCCTTCAATGATATGACCGTTAGGTGGATAAGATATTTTGGGACAGCTGGCGCGCAGCACAGCAACCGTCGGAAATTTGAGGTTCAAATTCCTCAGGGCTATCATGTTCCTCACTGTGTAGGCAATCTGCACTGGCGAATTCCTAACTCCTCAGTCAGAACAAATTCCTCAGAGACCAGAAGAACTTCTTCTTTGTCACTGAAGAATTTGACTGAACTGTATGAGACTTCCAATGGCTTCACTCGAAGGGATTGGTAGGGGTAGGATTTTGAGTTGAGCATCACATGGAAATTTTTCCTTAGTATTTCCTCGACCCCCTTTAACAGTACGGTGATTCCTATGACTCAAGAAAGAGAAAATGAAACTACGAAAACATAAGTCTTCACGCTTCATATTCCTGAAATGAATACTAAGTCTTCAAGGTCACACCAATTTCTTCACTTTCAAAGTCTTCAGAAAGTCTTCAGAAATACCAAAGTCTTCAGTCGAAGAACTTCATTTTTAGGGGTCGACTTTCTCTGTAAATATCAAACTTCTCATAGACTTATAGATCTGTGTACACTCACAAAAGCATTAGTCCCTTAACCTACAAGTCTTCAATACACCAAAATCACTAAGGGGCACTAGATGCACTTACAATCTCCCCCTTTTTGGTGATTGATGACAATATAGGTTAAGTTTTCAACGGGGATAAACATATGAAGTGTAAATACTGATATTGAGGAATTTGATTGCAAGATATAGAAGAACTCCCCCTGAAGATGTGCATAGTGAGGAGTTTGCTTTTGAAGCAATGCACACTTGAAGAGTTGAATCATGGAGATCTCCCCCTATATCTTGTAATTCATACACGCATTTGACATAATATATGAAGAATTTGAAATGCATGATGAAATATGGTGACTGATGTAACTCAGCATGCGTGCAATAACTTTAACGAGGAATAAGCATGCAGAAGAAACAACAAAAGTATCAGGTCACCATAGAGTTTAAGTTTACAACTCGATCCAACAAAGTCTTCAAAGAACAAGAGTTGCAACTTAGAAAACAACGCCCATATAATAGACCCGCTTGAAGACTAACTCAAATTTCTCCCCCTTTGTCATCAAATGACCAAAAGGGTCGAAAATGAGGACTAAGGCCCCTGAAGAATATCAAGGTGATGAAGGAGCGTCAGCGTTGTTGGGGTCGTTTGTTGGAGTAGGGCCTGCCGCAGTGTCGTCCAAATCTTCATGTTCATCAGTGTCACGTGATGAAGAATAGGAGCTGGCCACCAAGGAAGGAACCTTGACCTTCTTGTACTTCTTCGGAGGAGGTGCAGCCCAGTCAAGATCGTCCTTGAGACCCATTGTCTTCAGATCTTCTTCACTATAGACTTGAGACAGAACAGCCCAGGTGCGGTTGAGGATTTCATGAAGGTAGTAGTGGTTTTTCTTCACTGCATTATGGGTAGCAGTCATGTTGTGAAGAATTGAACCAAACTGACGCTTCACCCATTTATGATTGCGATCAACCTTCTGGTGAAGACTGAGGAGAAGCTCACGGTCAGTCATCACCCTGGGTGCTGTGCCTTGAGGCTTTTGCTTGGGTGAGTTGGCGGCAGAGTCATGGGTGGCAAAGTCATTGTTGGTGGAATAGGATGCAGCCTTGCGAAATTGTCCATCCAATGGACGAATGCCTTCATCAATTACAGCAGTAGCCTTGCCCTTCTCATCAGCTGAGGAAAATGTCCGTTTGAGGACTTCAATTGGGGGCAAGTAGCTGCAATGGTTCAGTGTATCAGCCTTATAGTTGAGTGAAGACCTTGTCCTGATGAATCTCATAATCCAAGGTGCATAAGGCTTCAGCTCAAACGGTGACATGGCGACGTTGGCCAGATTCCTCATGAAGAAATCATGGAAGTTTATGGGAATGCCATGAATGATATTGAAAAGCAGATTCTTCATGATGCCAATGACTTCTTCTTCATTTGAGTCGTGGCCCTTGATTGGACTCAATGTCTTCGTCAGAATGCGATAGACAGTCCGAGGCACATACAGTAATTCCTTCACAAGGAATTTTGTTCTTGGGGTCTGACCTGGCTTCAAAGGCTTCATCAGCACTTGCATGTAGTGATCAGTTAGCTCAGGTTCATTGTAGACGCAGCAAGCACCTTCAAGGGGCGGACTGAGAGGTAAGGCACAAAGCAATTCAGTGGTTGGTGCCTTGTAGTGAGTGTTTTCAGACATCCAGTCCACCACCCATGAATTCACATCTTCAGAATTTCCGGTGATGTGCAGCGTCGCATAGAATTGAAGAATAGGTTCTTCATTCCAATCACAGATGGCAGTGCAGAAATTTAGCAGCCCGGCATCGTGAAGAACACTGAGGACTGGCTTGAAGCACGGCAGAGACTCCATGTCCACGTGAGGAATGTGCTCATGATCGAAGACTTTGTCTTTGTTGAACAACACTGAAGAATAGAAGTTTGCCTGACTGGCAGTCCAGAAACGCCTCTTCCTTATGCGAGCAGAATCATAAGGATTGTAATCAGTGAAGAATACATGCTCGCCAAAGAAGGCATCTGTCTTGAATTTCTACTTCCTGGAGAATGGATCCTTTGGCTTGGGTAGAGGGGTGTCAGTGAGTTGCATCACAACCTCAGGAATCACAATCTCAGGTTCTTCAGGCTGAGGAATCTCTGGTTCCTCTTCAGTGGCAGCCAGGTTCTTGAAATCTTCATTTTCAGTTTCTTCAGCACTAGCGGCTAGAATGTCTTCATGAGCTTCATCAAATCCCATTTGAACAGTAGTGACTGGGTACTGAGGAATTTGCTGCAGTGGAGTGAAGAGTGGAGAATTGGGGTGCTGACTTTCCCAGAAGTCATCATTCATTACAGGTGTGGTACAGCCAATGTCCACATCTTCATCTTCAATTTCTTCAACGTCGGCCTCTTCAGCAGTGAACTGAGGCACAGGCGAGGAAACAACTGGGGTTGAAGGGATTTCATCCACTTCAATTTCTTCATTCATCTGCTCTGACGTAGCAGCAGAAGGAGTTTCTTCATCAGATCCGCTAGGGATCACATATTCTTCATCAAAAGGAACAAGGTCCTTTGATGGCATGGAGGAAACTGGAACCGCATCAATTGGATTAGCAAAAGAGCTGGTCATAGACTTCATTTTCTTCGGTGCTGAAGAATCTGAAGGAGTTGATGCTTTTATTTACAGCTGCACGCTCTGCAGCCTTGGTCTTCTTCGCATCTGATGCAGATGGAAGGATTGGAGTTGGAATAGGTGCAGAAGGAGTTGAGGAATTTGGTTCAGTTTCTTTAGGCACAACTGACGCAGTTGCCCTAACCTCTTCATTTTCTTCAGGCGTACCACTAGTGGGTGCCCTGGGAATTTCTTCAGTGGCTGGAATGCAGTCATCAGCCTTGGAACTCACATTGTCTTCAGCAGCCTAATTTTCATCAGCGGTGTTGGCATGTTCTTCAGTTTGCTGAGCCGATGCTTCAGCCTGAGTGACTTCAATGTGCACAGGGGCAGCGGCACTTGAAGTGGGTGTCTTCGTCAAATTGACGAACCCGACCTTGGCTCCTTTCCAATCAGCATAATAGGCGTTGAAATCATCGCTGAGGACTTTGATTTCAGACTGGAGCTTTACAAGTTCATCAGTTGTCGTAGAGATAACGTTGTTCTTCAGGAACTTCTCCTTCATGTAGTGTGCTTTCTTGAGTTGCCTGACCTTCTCATATTTCCATTTTTCTTCACTGAGGAAATGGGTCAGCATGTGACTTTGGCCAGGTGTCAACTTGAAATCAGGCATAGGAGTGTTTGGGTCCTTGTGGTAGAGATCAATATAGTCGAGGATCAACTTTGGATCCAAAAGCAGTGGCGCTTCTGTGCCCTTGCCTCTAGCGGCCCTGACTTGCCTGTCTCTAATGATTTCAGCAAGTTCTTCATCATCAGCTTCGTCTTCTTCAAACGGTACTTGGAAGGCGACCTGTTTCTTCTGAGGACTTGGGCGAGAGCCTCGTCCAGCAGTGGTCTTAGTCTTTAGCAGAGAGGGTCCTGTTGAAGAATGTGGTGCAGCTGAGGAAGTAGCTGAAGCTCCTGAGGCAATAGAGATGCCTGTAGTCCTTTGGCACATGGCAAGATGCACAGGTGCTGAGGATTTTGTCGGAGCAGCTGAGGACTTTGGAGGAGCAGGAGCGGCTTGAGGAATTGGCCGTGAGGGCTTAGCTGAGGAAATTGGCCGTGAGGGCATTGAAGAAGAGGCACTTGGCTTGTCTGCAGGCATCTTTGCCATGGATTTTTCGGCCTTACAGAGGCCTCAGCAGCAGCAGCAGTGGAATCTTCATTGAATTTCCTCACTGCATCCTTTGCCTGTTTGGCCAACTTGGCCTGGCGCTTGGCCCATTCTTCAGGAAATTCCTCACCGCGCTTGATGCTAGTGGGATCTGCCTCTTGGCCAGGTGCCAATGGAGGTCTTGAGCATGGAGGGGTAATAGTGAATTTCTTCATGTATTTTGGAGTCACATATCTGTACTCCTTCCACTCTTTTGCCCATCTTCGTTCTATCCTCTGAATGCACACCTTGCACTGATTTTTATCTTCCTCAGGGGGTGTGCAGTACCCATCATAAATGTCCTCAGGTATTTCAAAAGCAGTATTGACCTCAGGCCTCTTTCCTCCTTTCTGTGGCCTCTTTTCATTAGTCATTTTCTTCAGTTGAGGAATTTGAACAATTGAACTCTCTGAAGAAGTATGCAACTTTTCTTCAAGGAACAATGCAAATGAGTTAAGTTGATGAGAACCTAGTGATTCAGCAGCGGACATGAGTACCTGTGAACAGAGTATAGTTGCGAGGAATTTGGAGAGGTCATATGCGTTCTCTGAAGGTTTTTATAAGAACAAGTTTGAGGAATTTGACCAGATGAGTCTTGAAGAATTTCACTAAGCGCTCTTTGTCTTTGGTTCCAGAGTTGTATAGATCGAAGATCCATACAATTGAGGAATCTTGAAGAAAAATTATTGCTTAGAGAAACGAATCAAGAACAGATTACATCTGGGGTGTTTAGTGTGTGAAAAATTTGAGGAATAAACACCTTTGAAGATTTTGTAGAAGTCATTTGGATCAAAGAGGGCAGTAAAAGTAACTTTTAATTACCCTGAACGAAGAACACGACGAACTGAGGTGTGGAGAAGTGAAGCTCGTCTGTGCAGATCTTCCACGCCCTAACTTGGCAGAGGAAGACGGCTACGGGGGCGGCGGAGTGAAGATTTCCGCGGCCGGCGTGAGTACGGCGGCGATGAGGTCGAGGCAGTGAAGCTCTTCCTCACCGGCTACGATGATGTAGCGGCGGCACTAGGGTTTGAGAAGCTCGAGCGGGAGAGAGGTCGAGCGGAGTAAAAGAAGTGAGGAAGGGGAGAGGGGGTATTTATAGCCACGGTAAAAAATGGTTCGCCCGAAGAAATTGGATGAACGTGCCCCTGACCCCTTCACATTCGCATGACATGTGTCACCCACGTACTGAGAAGTGGAGATCGTGTTAGATCGTGGGTGAATAGGTAAGTATATCGTGGGAAGCGGAACGGTTTGAGCGGCAAAACCGAAAATTTTGGATAAGATAAGTTAAAAGTTCCATTCGGAAATTCTTCAGCTGTCAAGGACACAGTGAAGATTTTGAACGAGTTTCAAATAGAACGCACATGAAGAATTTGTGAATAGATTGGGTTGAGTATAACATAGAGGGGGAAGGGTCCGATCACATTCACTTAGCAGAAAAAAACCAACTTGAAGAACTAGCCATAAGTCAATGCTGTAGAGGACATAAACTCATATATATATATAGCCAATGAAGAAAAACGACGGAAACAGTGAAGATTTTGCAAAGTTGAAGAATATGAACAACTGAGGAATTTCAAAACTGAGGAAAAACTCAAATTGAAGATTTTCAACTTTTGTGGTGGCGTGACCCACCGTATAAGAATGATGATTTCAGACACCGCGTACAATTGTCGTAGGGTTCTGAGAATCAAATTCTTCATTAATTTCTTCACACTTAGAGTGTTATTCTTCATTGATTGAAGAAAAACGTTTCTTCATGTGTTGCACATCTAAGTCATCAATTTTGCATAAGTGTTAGGATGAGTGTCCTTTTCAAAGAACATTCGAAGATTCTAAGATATTTAGCTCACACCGCAACTTGCTAAATCTCTTCTCATCCAAGGGCTTTGTGAAGATATCGGCTAGCTGTTCTTCAGTCTTCACATGCTCAATAGAAATGTCGCCCTTCAACACATGATCGCGAAGAAAATGATGACGAATCTGAATGTGCTTTGTCTTCGAGTGCTGAACTGGGTTGTGAGCAATCTTGATGGCACTCTCATTGTCACAGAAGAGAGGCACATTCTTCACGTTGACGCCGTAGTCCTTGAGAGTTTGCTTCATCCACAGCAATTGAGCACAGCAAGAACCAGCAGCAATGTACTCAGCTTCAGCAGTAGACAGTGATACGCAGTTCTGTTTCTTCGAGGACCAACAGACCAAAGATCGTCCGAGGAAATGACATGTACCAGATGTTGACTTGCGATCCACACGATCACCAGCATAGTCAGAGTCAGAATATCCAACGAGATCAAAAGCCGAGCCCTTGGGGTACCATAATCCTAGTGTTGGTGTGTGAGCTAGATATCGAAGAATATGCTTCACAGCCTTATGGTGTGATTCCTTCGGTGTAGCTTGAAATCGGGCACACATGCAAACACTAAGCATAATATCTGGCCTAGATGCACATAAGTACAATAAAGAACCAATCATGGAGCGGTATACCTTTTGATCGAAGTCAATACCATTTTCATCAGTGCACAGATGGCCATTTGTGGGCATAGGAATTTTGACGCCTTTGCAATCTTGCATGCCGAATTTCCTCAGTACATCCTTGAGGTATTTCTCCTGAGATATGAATATGCCATTGCGCTGTTGACGAATTTGAAGACCTAAGAAGAATTTCAACTCTCCCATCATAGACATTTGATATTCTTCACTCATCATATAGGCAAATTCATCACTATAACGTTGGTCAGTACAGCCAAAGATGATATCATCAACATATATTTGGCATACAAACAATTCATCATCATAGGATTTAGTGAAAAGAGTAGGGTCGAGTGAACCGGGTTTGAAGCCTTTCTTCATGAGGAATTCCTTCAAAGTATCATACCACGCCCGAGGGGCCTGCTTGAGGCCATAGAGGGCCTTATTTAGTCTGAAGACTTTGTCAGGATGCTTAGGATCTTCAAAACCTGGGGGTTGAGCAACATATACTTCTTCCTCAAGCTTACCATTGAGGAATGCACTTTTCACATCCATTTGATATAAAGTGATATCATGATGGTTAGCATAAGCAAGTAATATGCGAATAGCTTCAAGTCTAGCAACAGGTGCAAAAGTTTCATCGAAATCAATTCCTTCAACCTGTGTGTAGCCTTGAGCTACTAGCCGTGCCTTATTCCTCACCACAAGGCCATTTTCATCTTGCTTGTTGCGGTAGATCCACTTTGTGCCAATGATATTGTGTTTGCGAGGATCTGGATGATTGACCAGTTCCCAAACGTTGTTGAGCTTGAACTGATGTAATTCTTCTTGCATGGCCTGAATCCACTCAGGCTCCAGAAAATGCTTCATCTACCTTAGTGGGCTCTGAGATAGAGACAAAAGCATAGTGCCCACAAAAGTTAGATAAATGTGAAGCTTTTGAGCGTGTGAGAGGACCTGGTGCTTCAATGTCATCGATGATCTTCTCAACTTGCACTTCTTTTGCAACGCGAGGATGAGTAGGTTGTCGTCGAGGAATTTGATCAGCATTTTCTTCAGCAATTTCTTCAGGTGCATTAGCTCGACGTTCTTCATGTTCTGGAATGAATTCTTCAGCAGATTCTTCGGTAGGAATGACATCTTCAGTAGCCTTGAACTTGATAGGTTCCTCAGGTGCTGGTTCATCTATCACAGAGGGTAGGTGCTCTCTTTGCGAGCCATTAGTTTCATCGAACCGCACATCTACAGTTTCAACAACCTTGTGAAGAACGGTGTTGAAGACTCTGTAGGTGTGTGAGTCCTTTCCGTAACCAAGCATAAAACCTTCATGTGCTTTCGGTGCAAATTTAGGATTGTGATGAGGATCTCTAATCCAACATTTAGCATCGAAGACTTTGAAATAACTCACATTTGGTTTCTTGTCAGTGAGGAGTTCATAGGCAGTCTTCTTGAAGAATTTGTGAAGATATACCCCGTTGATGATGTGGCACGCAGTATAAATTGCCTCAATCCAGAAGTGACGAGGCGTCTTGTACTCATCAAGCATAGTGCGAGTCATCTCAACAAGAGTTATGTTCTTGCGCTCCACTACGCCATTTTGCTGAGGAGTGTAAGGAGCAGATAACTCATGAGTAATACCAATTTCATCAAGATGGTCATCAAGACCAGAATTCTTGAACTCAGTTCCATTGTCACTTCTGATGTGCTTGATCTTCACACCAAAGTTCGTTGAAGCCCTCGAGGAAAATCGTTTGAAGACTTCCTGCACTTCATGTTTGTAAGTAACAATGTGTACCCATGTGTAACGAGAGTAATCATCAACAATAACAAGCCCATAGAGAGATGCGTCATTTGTGACAGCTGAGTAATGGTTAGGACCAAAGAGGTCCATGTGAAGCAATTCGAATGGTCGAGTAGTGGTCATGATAGTCTTCGCTGGATGCTTAGCCTTGGTCATCTTTCCAGCTTCACAAGCTCCATACAAGTGATCCTTGAGGAATTTGACATTCTCAATGCCAATGACATGCTTCTTCTTCGCAAGCGTGTGCAAATTCCTCATGCCTGCATGACCAAGTCGTCGATGCCATAGCCACCCTTCTGAAGCTTTTGCAAGTAGGCACACGGCTGGTTGCGGTCCTGTAGAGAAATCAACAATATACAAGTCTCCTCTCCTAAAGCCTTCGAAGACTTTGGAATTGTCAGCTTCCATAACCACAACACAACGATACTTGCCAAAGACAACTACCATATCAAGATCACAAAGCATTGAGACAGACATAAGATTGTATCCTAAGGACTCGACAAGCATGACTTTGTCCATGTGTCGATCCTTTGTGATCGCAACCTTACCTAGACGAAATACCTGACTTTTTCCTTTGTCAGCGAAGATGATATGCTTCAGATGCGATGGTGATAAGGGAGCATCAACCAATAGATTCTTGTCACCAGTCATGTGATTTGTACATCCACTATCGAGGACCCACTCAGTGGCTTTGGGTTGATCATCCTGCAGATGAATTAGTGCAGCTTACGAACTTCATATGCTTCATCAGTGAAGAATATGACATCAATTCATCAGATCAATTTCATCAAGCATTAGAACAGATAAAGCAGTATGTAGACGTGAGAAATGAAAGTTCATTTCTTCATGATTAGCCCGCGTCCTTTCAGGCAATCTTCAGGTCTCTAGCAAATTCTTCATACGTTAAAGTACGTCTGGAAACCTGACCCTGCAGAAGAGATTAGTTCTTTTTCTTCACCACCCACATATGAAGGGGTGGCAAAGAGTTCATCACTCTGCGAGCTCCATATGAGAAAGGTGGCGTAGCAGCCAATCCATTTCGTTTCACATAGGAGAAGTTAGGGTAAGCATATGAATAAGCAGAGAAATTCTTCGAGGACTTATGAACATAATGATTAGAAGAATAATGCTCATATTCATAGGCCTTGGCTCTTCCCTGCGAAACAGAGTTGTTAGCATGATGATGTTCATATGAGGACTTTGATCCTCTTCAGGAATTTGATCCATGAGAGGAATTTGGTCCGTATGAGGACTTGGATCCATATCAAGAATTTGGTCCATCTGAAGAATTTGATCTGGGGTTCCTATTCTTCACAGGTGGTGTCATGAGGACATTCACCTGAAGACTTTCAAGGCACCTTTTGGGAACCCAGATTTTCTTCATAGGGGAACCGTTCCTGCAGTTAGTGCCAACATATCTAGCAAATACTTCACCATTCTGATTTTGAACAGTTTATAGTTGGAGTCAAATGACTCATCAGAAGAATGAGGAGATTCACATGTAAAGCCAGATAAGTTAGATGGATCAACTGGAGGTCCCTTTGCAGCAACCCATGAGGTTTTGGGGTACTGCTCAGCCTTCCAATATGTACCATCAGCATTGAGTTTCGTCTCAAAGGCAATACCCTCCTTCCTAGGGTTCCTGTTGAGGATCTGCTTTTTAAGCACATCACAAAGAGTCTGATGCCCTTTGAGGCTTTTGTACATGCATGTCATGTACAATTCCTTCAACCCTGCATCGTCAGTGATACTAGCAATGTCCTCAGATGAGGAATTAATGATAGCAGAGATAGTTGAGGAATTTGTAGCATTAGAAGCATTTGAACATTCAGGTGAAGAATTAGCAGATTCACGTTCAATGCATTTCAAGCATTGAGGAACAAATTCTTCCTGAGCACCGCTGATTTGTTGACCAAGTAATTAATCGCGCTCCTTCTGAAGATCTTCATAACTCACTCTTAGCTTCTCAAGATCTTGCTTTCTTTGAAGAAATTCATAGGAAAGCTTCTCATGATCAGACAAGAGAGTGTTATGATGGCCTTGAAGGTTGTCATACCTAGTCTGAAGTCTCTGAAGATTTTCAATCAAGGTTTTAGTGCAATCCATTTCTTCACCCAACATATCATCACTTTTGTCTAGCATGTTTTGAACCTTTTCAAGAGCCCTTTGTTGTTTCACAGCAATCTTAGCAAGTTTAGAATAACTGGGCTTACGATTTTCATCAGATTCATTTTCACTTGATTCAGATGAGGCATATTTGAGTACCTTGGCACCCTTTGCCGTGAAGCAGTAGGTGGGAGCGTAGCCATCATTGCCTTCATCAGCCTTGTTGGTGAGGTCATTTCCTTTAGCGTTGAAGATAGACTTGCTGACGAATGCAGTAGCGAGGGCTAGGCTTGCCACACCGGATTCAGAATTCTCAGATGCCTCCACTTCCTCATTTTCTTCAGATTCAGCTTCAGAGTCCATTTCCTTGCCAATGAATGCCTGAGCCTTCTTGGAGCTGCTCTTCTTGTGAGATGAAGACTATGACGATTTTGATGACGAAGATTTTGAGGATTTCTTCTTTTTCTTCGCATCATCAGAACTGTAATCCTTGTATTTCTTCTTCTTTGATTTCTTTTCCCACTGAGGATAATCTTGAATGTAGTGTCTTGGTTTCTTGCATTTGTGACAAAGCCTCTTCTTGTAGTCACTGGATGAGGAATCATTGCTCCTTGAGGATCTTCCAAAGCGACCACGTCTTGAGAGTTTCTGGAATTTCTTCATGAGCAGGCTAGATCTTGGCTCAGTTCTTCAGGATCACCAAGACTGCTTTCAGAGTCTTCATCTTCAGACTCAGAGACTGCCTTGGCCATCAGTGCACGTGATCTACCATAGCTCGAACCATAGAGATCTCTCTTCTCAGCAAGCTGGAACTCATGAGTATTTAGCCTTTCGAGGATATCAGCAGGATCAAATGACTTGTAATCAGCAGGCTCTTGTATCATTAATGCCAGAGTATCAAATGAGGAGTCAAGCGATCTCAGCAGTTTCTTCACCACCTCATGGTCGGTGATGTCATTGGCACCAAGTGCTTGAAACTCATTTGAGATGTCAGTGAGGCGATCGAAGGTTTGTTGAACATTTTCCTTGTCGAGTCTTTTGAAGCGGTTGAAGAGATTGCGAAGAACATCAACTCGAGAGTCACGTTGTGTTGAGACTCCTTCATTTACTTTGGACAGCCTATCCCAGATAAGCTTAGCAGTTTCCAAAGCACTCACTCTTCCATACTATCCTTTGCTCAGATGGCCACATATGATATTCTTCGCTTGAGAATCGAGTTGCTTGAATCTCTTCACATCGGCAGCGTTCAGTGAGGGTGAGACAGAGGGAACACCTTTTTCCACAACATACCAGAGATCGTTATCAATTGCCTCAAGATGCATTCGCATCTTATTCTTCCAGTAGGGGTAGTCCATCCCATCGAAGGTAGGACACCCAGTAGAGACCTTGATCATACCTGCAGTCGACATAGCTAAAACTCCAGGCGGTTAAACCAAAATCACACAGAACAAGGGAGTACCTTGCTCTGATACCAATTGAAAGTGCGTTATATCGACTAGAGGGGGGTGAATAGGCGATTTTTATAAATTCTTCACTGAGGAATTTGTGGGTGAGGAAATTCCTTAGCGAAGAATTACTTGTAGCGGAATAAGTACTAAAAAGTATGCATAGCAGAACATAAGCATAGTCATCATGATGACATGAAAACAAGCACAGAGTACACAAAGCGTAAACACAGGATAACACAGGATGAAGACAGACATACTGAAGAAATTGAACTGAGGAAATTGAGAAAGTCTTCAGTCAAAGTCTTCAAACACAGATATGAACAAGCGTACAAGACAGTAATGAGGAAATCAAAGAGTTGAGGAAATAGAACCAGTTGGCTTGGTGAATGTAACGCCCACGATGCGTCTATATCTCCCACGTGTCGAGGCACAACTTAGAGGCATAACCGCATAGTGGTTTTGTCGCAAGAAGGGTCATCTTCACACAATCCCATGTAATGAACAAGAATGGGATAAAGAGTTGGCTTACAATCGCCACTTCACACAATACATCAATATAATTCATACATCATCCAAAAATACACACATAGACCGACTATGGTCAAGATCTGAATGAAAATAAGATAACCCCAAACACTAGATCCCCGATCGTCCCAACTGGGCTCCACTACTGATCATCAGGAAAAGACACATAGTAACGACCACGTTCCTCATCGAACTCCCACTTGAGATCGATCCCATCATCTGCACTGGCATCGTCGGCACCTGCAACTGTTTTGGTAGAATCTGTGAGTCACGAGGACTCAGCAATCTCACACCCGTGAGATCAAGACTATTTAAGCTTATAGGGAAGGATGGTGTAATGAGGTGGAGCTGCAGCAGGCAATTTGAATATATGGTGGCTAACATACGCAAAAGAGAGCGAGAAGAGCAGCAACGGAATGGTCGTCATCTAGAAATGACCAAGAAGTGATCCTGAACTCCTACTTACGTCATACATAACTCAGACCGTGTTCACTTCCCGGACTCCGCCGAGAAGAGACCATCACGGCTACACACGCAGTTGATGTATTTTAATTTGGTCGAGTGTCAAGTTCTCTACAACCGGACATTAACAAAATCCCATTTGCCTCATAACCGCAGGCACGGCTTTCGAAAGATCATACCCTGCAGGGGTGTCCCAACTTAGCCCATGATAAGCTCTCACGGTCAACGAAGGATAAACCTTCTCCCGGGAAGACTCGATCAGTCTCGGAATCCCGGTTTACAAGACATTTCGACAATGGTAAAACAAGACCAGCAAAGCCGCCCGAATGGGCCGACAAATCCCGATAGGAGCTGCACATATCTCGTTCTCAGGGCACACCGGATGAGCAGTCCGTACAATTAAAACCAATCCTCGAGTTTCCCCACGGTGGCGCTGCAAAGGGCTCTAGTTTGAACCAGCACTCAGAGGAACACTGGCCCGGGGGTTTAAATAAAGATGACCCTCGGGCTCTAGAAAACCCGGGGGAAAAAGGCTTAGGTGGCAAATGGTAAAAACCAAGGTTGGGCCTTGCTGGAGGAGTTTTATTCAAGGCGAACTGTCGAGGGGGTCCCATAAATCACCCGACCGCGTAAGGAACGTAAACTCAAGGAACAAAATACCGGTATGACAGAAACTAGGGCGGCAAGAGTGGAACAAAACACCAGGCATAAGGCCGAGCCTTCCACCCTTTACCAAGTATATAGATGCATTAATATAATAAGAGATATTGTGATATCCCAACATATCCATGTTCCAACATGGAACCAACTTCAACTTCACCTGCAACTAGCAACGCTATAAGAAGGGCTGAGCAAAACCGGTAAGTTAGCCAAACAACAGTTTGCTAGGAAAGGATGGTTAGAGGCTGACATGACAATATGGGAGGCATGATATAGCAAGTGGTAGGTAGCGCAGCATGGTAATAGAACGAACAACTAGCAAAGCAAAGATAGAAGTGATTTCGAGGGGTGGTCATCTTGCCTGCAAGGTTCTCAGAGTTGTCGAAAGCTTGATCCTCGTAAGCGTACTCAACAGGTTCCTCGTTGACGAACTCGTCTCCCGGCTCTACCCAAGACAAGAACACAAGCAATGGAACCACAATAAATCACGGGAAATGCATAAGCAACATGATGCAAAACATGTATGATATGCGAGATATGATATGCGATGCATATGCGTGTTCTGGAAGGAAAATGATGAACAAGGCAGTAACTTGGCAAACGAAGCATGCCACTGGAAAGGTGAGATGATTTCGGTCGAAAACGATATAAAGATCACCGGAAACGGATGCACGGTTTGCAAATGGCAAGCAAAACAAGAATGACACGAATCTGCGATTAACAGCACGATAGCACTTAGAATGCAACAAGTAACAGTGCTACAGCACTCCAACATAGCAAAAAAGCATATGAAAGTAATCTACAGGAGATGCTTCACGAAAGATGAACACTGAGCTACGGCTAGATCACAACATAACAAGCTCAAACAAGCATGGCAAAGGTGCAAAAGATAACAGGTTCAGAGACTTGGTGAAATTACTGGACATGACAGAAAACAGCATCAGGTAGCAATGTGGAGAGCACGAAAACAACATGTTACACGAACTTAAGATGGCAAAACAAGGCATGACAGTATTCTACTAAATGAATATGACAAAAGTCCCTTAATGAACATAAGCCAAAAAGGACCAGAAGATATGATGGCAAACATGTAAACATAGCAAGTTTCGTTAACAGGTTTCAGACTTGGCAGAAAACAGAGCATGGCAGAAATAATAATATGAAGGCATCTTGGTGAGCTTGATGCACTCACCACAAAGCAATGCATGACAAAACTAGCATACCTACAGCAAGATGGCATCTTTATGAAGCTATCCATGGCAAGAACAAAAGCATAGCATGTATGGATCAACTACAACAAGCTTGGCAAAATTGCATAACACGTAAACAATCTAGGAGAAATATTTTATAGCAAAAGTGGAGCACGATTGGGTCATGCTATGGCACTCCATAATTGCAAACAAGGGCAGGAATGGATCAATTACAACAATATCTACAAAACATCCTTAATGAACATCTCCAAAATATGCATGTATCTCTCTGTAGCATCAAGTTTACATGGCAAGAAAATAACAGCAGACAAAGACTTAAGAGAATTCACCAAGTCCCTGAAATCAGAAACATTACGGAGCCTAGTTTGCATGCTTATTCTAGTCACCACAGAGATAAAAAAATACATGGCATACACCACTAGAAAGATGGCATGGCATACTACAAAACACATGTAGAGCTCATGCCCATAAGATGCACAGATTAAAAGATACAAAAATAACAAATCTCCAAGTTCTGATAAGAACCAGCAGATAACAGCAACTAGCACTCTTGCACCAGAGATTTGGGCATCAAGATGGACTCTAATGAACATGGTGCAATGGAACAAAATGTAGCACATTACGAGACGAACATTTCGATATATTACACGCGCGAAACAGAGCTATGTACAAAGAGTTATGCCATGACGAACAGGTGCACATGCTGTAAAATTGCAAAGACTTAAGAGAAAAATCGGGGTCTCGGGAAAGTCAACGCACGGAGCTCTCGATCGGATCTGGCTCGGGCTCCTCGACGGCGGCGGCGCTGGAGCTCGGGGATGAGGCGCCCGGCGACGGGAGGAGGAGAAGACGCCGGAGAGGAGGCCGGAGGAGGCGCGCCCCGGCGCGAAGGAGCACGGGCTCCGACCGGCGAGGTGGAGGGCGCGCGGCGGCGGTGGAGGGCGGCACGGTCGGCGGCGGGGCGGCGCCGGCCGGCGGTGAGGTGCGGCGGCGGCGGCGAGGCCTCGGGCGCGGGGGCGGAGAAGGGCGCCGACGTCTCGGGCGGCGATGCTGGCCGGGGGGCCCCAGCCCGGACTGCGGCGGGCCGGCGGTGGGCGCAGTGAGATGGCCACGTGGCGGGCGGCCACTGGTCCGGGGCGGCGGTGCGAAGTGTCCGGACGACAGCGGACGCGTCCGGCGGCGCGGAGGGATTTTTCTAGGGTTTTGGACTGCGAACGTATACGGGAGGGGATGCACTTATATAGCTAGAGGGAGCTAGGAGAGTCCAAATGAGATGCGGTTTTCGCCCAGACGATCGTGATCGAACGACCTACAGCATGGGAGAGAGTTTGGTGGGTTTTGGGCTGTTTTTGAGGGGGGTTTTGCTGCAACACACAAAAGGACTTTCCGGATGCCCGGTTAACCGTTGGAGCACCAAACGACCTCCAAATGAAACGAAACTTGACCGGTGGTATACCAAGGCCACTTGACAAGCCTCGGTCCATTCCGAGAACGTTAGACACCCGCTCACGAAAGAAAACAAGAGGGGTGCACTAGAGGAGATGGGAGCGCCGGATTGCAAAACGGACAATGGGGAAAATGCTCGGATGCAAGAGACGAACATGTATGCAAATGCAATGCACATGATGACATGATATGAAATGCATGACATGGACAAAATGCAAAATGAAAGACAAAACCTGAACACGAAGGGAATATCATAGCACATAGCCGAAAATGGCAAGAGTTGGAGTTACAAATATGGAAAGTTACATCCGGGGTGTTACAGTGAAGACAATGATTTGGTAGACCAGTTCCAACTGTTGTCTCAGTTGTACGTCTGGTTGGAGCGGCTAGGTATTTAAACCTGAGGACACCCAGTCCTGGACACACAGTCCTCACCGTATTCTCCTTAAACTAAGGTCACACAGACCTCGTTCAATCACTCGTGGTAAGTCTTCAGGTGACTTCCAAACCTTCACAAACTCGGTCACTCAGCGATCCACAATTTCCTCTTGGATGCTCTAGACCATGACGCTTAACCGTCTGGGAGAAGCACAGTCTTCAAAGGTAACAAGCGTCGGATCCACGCAGGATCAATCTCTTCAGTGATGCTCAATCACTTTGGGTTTGTAGGTGTTTGGGTTTGGGGTTTTTCCTCACTTGATGATTTTCGCTCAAAGTCCTCAGAGGATGGGATGCTCTCAATTGACAAGTGTCAGTTTCTCTCGGAGCAGCCAACATGATAAGACATAAATGCCCTTCAATGATATGACCGTTAGGTGGATAAGATATTTTGGGACAGCTGCCGCGCAGCACAGCAACCGTCGGAAATTTGAGGTTCAAATTCCTCAGGGCTATCATGTTCCTCACTGTGTAGGCAATCCGCACTGGCGAATTCCTAACTCCTCAGTCAGAACAAATTCCTCAGAGACCAGAACAACTTTGTCTCTGTCACTGAAGAATATGACTGAACTGTATGAGACTTCCAATGGCTTCACTCGAAGGGATTGATAGGTGTACGATTTTGAGTTGAGCATCACATGGAAATTTTTCCTTAATATTTCCTCAACCATCTTTGACAGTACGGTGATTCCTGTGACTCAAGAAAGAGAAAATGAAACTACGAAAACAAAAGTCTTCACGCTTCATATTCCTCAAATGAATACTAAGTCTTCAATGTCACACCAATTACTTCACTTTCAAAGTCTTCAGAAAGTCTTTAGAAATACCGAAGTCTTCAGTCGAAGACTTCATTTTTAGGGGTCGACTTTCTCTGTAAATATCAAACTCCTCATAGACTTAACCTATAAGTCTTCAATACACCAAAATCACTACGGGGCACTAGATGCACTTACAATTATCATATAGCTACACCAGCTGAAAGCATTGTCGGTGGAAACGACACCTATGGAATGACTGGGATCCCTTCTACGGATGGCGGGCGCGGGGTTGTGCAAAGAGCGGGTCTGGTAGTCAGCACAAGGATCGTTTACCCAGGTTCAGGCCGCGAGGATGCGTAATACCCTAGTCCTGCTTTGGTGTATATTTGAGTGTTCTTGAGCTCTCGAACTAGTTGTGGTGGGTGCGTAGTTCAAAAGATCCGAATCCTTCTCCAGTACACCTCGGGCCTCCTTTTATAGACAAAAGGGGTTGCCTCAGTGGCACACAGGAGGTGGAAAGGTATACAGTGTACAAGATTATCGCCTGTCATTACGGGACAAGGCGCATTAAATGCGCTCCGTAGGTGTCCCATTGCTTTATTGGGGACGGCAACGAGGCCCGTCCCGTCCGTCGCCGCTCCGCCTCGCTCTAACACGCGTCCAGGCCAACGAGGCATGCAGCGCCACGTAGGCTGGCAGGCTGCTGAGATGGCGTGGTGGTAGGGTCTTCACGAAGATTTGCATGCCACCACACAGGTGCTTGCTGAGTTGGCCTGGAGGCCGCACGTTGCCACGCAGGTGCCTGCCCAACTGGTTGGGCTGGCAGCTGTATGGGAAGGGCGGTGGAGTCTTGGCAGACGTGGGTCTAGCTGTGGCCCCGCGGGTGTCCTCGGTATGGTTCTTGCCGGGGCCCTGACAAGGGTCTTGCCATGGCATCGCGGTTGTCCCCGGCAAGGATCTTGCCGGGGGTCTCGTGGATTTCCTCGGAAAGGATCTTGCTGAGGATCATCGTCTTCTGGTCCTCATCTGATCTTGTGTGCTTATGATCTTCACAAAGATCTGCATGCCACCATGGAGGTGCCTCCCGAGCCTTGGTTCCAATGTGGTTGATGGTGTTGGAACCCTTGGGCTCAAGGGTGGCGCGCTCTGCTGGCGTTTGGGCAAGTTGCCCCGGCAAGGGTCTCCAAGGCCAACGACTCCATCAAAGACTGAGTAGCTCTCGGCAAGGCTGAGCAGCTCTCCAAGGCCAATGACTCCATCAAAGACTTGAAGCTGAAGCTGGAGGGTCTTGAGGGCATGCTTTCGGAGGTCAGGGCCTGGGAGGAGGCCCTGATCAATGATCTAGAGGAGGAAAGGCAGCTGCGGAGGAATAACGCCGCCAACCACGCGGATTTCGTGAAGGGCGAAAACCGCTGGATCAGCCGCCTCGCCGACGTCGCCGGCAGGATCACCACGAAGCTGGCGGCCATGGGGATGCCAAATGTGAGGTACGCCCCGGAGCCGAACGTGAGCCCCAACGCCAAACTGACCCTGTTCTTCGAGGGTGTTCTCAGGGCCCTTGAGCAGTTCCGCTCCAATAGGGCCGCCTCTCTAGCCGATGAGGCCCGGAAGCTTTGCCGGGGTGCCATGACCAAGGTCCTCACCAAGGTGGCGTACTGGAACCCCAACCTCGACTTCGACACCGTGCTGGAGAGCTTGCCGGAGGATGCGGACCTCATGGCGCTCGAGGAGCGTATCGAGCCCGTCATCAGTCGCGTCGACGGAGTTCAGAGGGTAGAGGGCCAGCGCCGGGATTAGGCACCCCGTTTCTCATCGCCACTGCAAGTTCATGACCAAGACAATTTTTATCTTTAGAGCAACTCCAACGGGCCAACCCAAAGGGACGGCGATTTCATCCGCTTTTTGTCCATTTGGGTCGGCCAGACGGACATGGATGACCGCTTCCGCATTTGGGTCGGCGCGTGCGCCCAACGCTGGCCTGAGACCCATTTTGACGGCGCCAAAAAAAATTAACGCATGCATATGAAAAAAAGAAAAACAGCATTAATTAAACATTAAAGCCGGCCACGAAGGCCGGCGAGAGTCCACGCGTCCACATTTGCATTTAAAAAAACACCCTAAACTACGAGGCAGCGCGCTGCCCTAGGCGTCGTCGTCGTCGTCCTCGGGGTCCGTGAGGTCGATGAGCGTCGGCGCCGGCCCGGCCCAGGCGAACGCCGTGTTCCAGAGCACCGCCATGTCAGGCTGTGCCGGCTCAGGTGGTGCCGGGGGGTGTGCGGCCGCCTGTGCAGCCGCGGCCTGGCGCGCCTCCTCCTCGGCCTCGCGCTGCTCCTCCTCGAGGTCGCGCTCGAGCATCTCCTCGTACTTGCCGTGACGGCGCTCCTCTGCCAGCCGGCGCTAGCGCCACATCTCGAGGTACGCCTGCTCCTGCGCCGGCATCGCCCCAGCCAAACCGGTGGCGCAGACACCCACTCGCGCACCACTCCCCTCCAGGAGAAGCGCGCGATGGGCTCGGGCTCGGGCTCCGGCTGCGGATCCGGCTGCGGCTCCAGCTTGATGGGGGACGAAGGGGCAACCGGCGGCACCACGCTGTCGCCCGCCGCGGAGAGGGCCAGGGCCTGCGCCATTGCTGCCTCATACCGGGCCTCCTCTTCCGCCTCCGCCACCTCCGCTCTGTGCCGCTCGTCCTCGCTCTCTCGATAGACGGCCGCAAGGGCCGCCTGGTAGGTGTCCTCCGCCGCCTGGTCCTCCTCGCGGACGACGAGCGCCGTTGGCCTCCGGTCGACCTCGCGCACGCCCCGTCGCCTCGCCTCCTCGTGCTCGAAGGCGTACCACCTTGCCCAGTTGGGTGAGTCGGTTGAGTAGGCCTTGTCGAGGCGCTGCTCCGGCGTCAGCAGCGCCCGCCGGTGCCGCACCTCCTCCGCGTGAGCACGAGCTGTCCGCGGCGCCGCCGGCACTGGGATCCTATCTGGATCCAGATGCCAGTCGTGCGGCAGCGTCACATCCAGATACGGCAGAGGCTGGCGGTTCTGCCAGTGCCACTCCGCCTGGTGCACTGGCACGTTCACGCGCTGCCTCTGTCGGCGAGGCGCCGGCGGAGGTGGGAGGAACTCTGAGGGGAAAGGGGTGGCGGGGACTTGCCCTTGGCCTTGCTGCGGCTGGCGCCGGAGAAGAGGCCCATCTCACTGTGGTTGTGGTGGCTAGGGTTTGCCGGCGACGAGGGAGCAAAGGTGGGCAGATGTGGACGACGAGTTTGGATGAGACGGCCCCGCCGCACGGTCGGCTTAAAAAAGGGCAAGCGACGTCGCTGACGCGTGGGCCCGTTGTCATAAATTAAGTTGACCGCATGGGCAGCGGGTAGTTGGACGGCCGCCATGTGGGGACGCGGCGGATAGCGAGAAGGCGCGCAAAGCGTCCGTTCGGCATCCGCAAATTTGGGCCGCAAATGCGTCGGCGCGGACGCGACGTGGACATGATTTGGGTTTGGGTCGGCGTGTTGGGCCGCCACTTTTGCCGCGCCGACCCAAATGGACGCAGGCGGACGAAATGGGTCGGCCCTTTGGAGTTGCTCTTAGTTACACCCGCAGCAACAAATGATGTAATATAACTCTGCAGTACCTTGAAACGATGCATGTTATTTTCCCGTTTGATCTCCCTTTGTATGTCCAGCCTACGTTAATCGGGTAGGCTTTCCCATGCGTAAACCCAGGTGGCGGCGCCTTGAGGACGAATCCCAATAGCCAGCCAGGTGTGCTTGCTGCCGGGCAAACCACCTTACAGCTTTTAACGCGGCCGCTCGAACTGTCGAGCGGACTCGAGACAGAACGAGAGCGTTGCCAATTGCAGAAGGCCACCCTGCCGCTCTTGACGCAGCCACTCGAACTATTGAGCGGATTCGAAACAGAGCAAGGGCGTTGCCAATAGTGGAAGGGGCCCATTGCGTGCAGGTTTTCCATACACAGGGCAAGATCTTCGAGGACGATAACCATATATATAAAAAGGGATTGCTCAAAGTTTTGCATGACTTGGCTTTTCTGCCGCTGAGTGAGCATTCACTGCACCCGCCAATGATGTCGCTCGTTTGGTCGTCTTCTTCCTTGGAGGGACGACCACGATGATGCCGCTGCTCCAACCAGACCAGATTTCCACAACTGCGCCCCCTACCTGGCGCGCCGAAGATGTCGGTGGAAACGACACCTATGGAATCACTGGGGTCCCTTCTATGGTTTGCGGGCGCGGGGTTGTGCAAAGAGCGGGTCTGGTAGTCAGCACAAGGATCGTTCACCCAGGTTCGGGCTGCGAGGATGCGTAATACCCTAGTCCTGCTTTGGTGAATATTTGAGTGTTCTTAAGCTCTCGAACTAGTTGTGGTGCGTGCGTAGTCCAAAAGATCCGAATCCTTCTCCAGTATGCCACGGGCCTCCTTTTATAGACAAAACGGGTTGCCACAGTGGCACACAGGAGGTGGAAAGGTATACAGTGTACAAGCTTATCGCCTGTCATTACGGGACAAGGCACATTAAATGCGCTCCTTAGGTGTCCCGTTGCTTTATTGGGGACGGCAACGAGGCCCGTCCAGTCCGTCACCGCTCCGCCTCGCTCTGACACGCGTCTAGGCCAACGAGGCATGCAGCGCCATGTAGGCTGGCAGGCTGCTGAGATGGCGTGGTGGTAGGGTCTTCACGAAGATCTGCATGCCACCACGCAGGTGCTTGCTGAGTTGGCCTGGAGGCCGCACGTTGCCATGCAGGTGCCTGCCCAACTGGTTGGGCTGGCAGCTGTATGGGAATGGCGGTGGAGTCTTGGTAGACGTGGGTCTAGCTGTGGCCCCGTAGGTGTCCTCGGCAAGGGTCTTGCCGTGGCATCGTGGTCGTCCCCGGCAAGGATCTTGCCGGGGGTCTCGTAGATTTCCTCAGCAAGGATCTTGCCGAGGATCATCGTCTTCTGGTCCTCTCTAATCTTGTGTGCTTATGATCTTCACGAAGATCTACATGCCACCATGGAGGTGCCTCCTGAGCCTTGGTTCCAATGTGGTTGATGGTGTTGGAACTCTTGGGCTCAAGGGTGGCGCGCTCTGCTGGCGTTTGGGCAAGTTGCCCCGGCAAGGTTCTTGCTGGGGCTGTGGAGGCCGCCCCGGCAAGGGTCTTGCCGGGGGAGTCCACCTCGCCCTCTTGTTCTTTGTGTCTCTAGTCTTGGCGTTGCTTTGCCCGTCTTGTGCTTTTGCTTCCTCCCTTTGCCCTGCTAAGTGTGGCCGCAGGTGCGGCTCTGACTGCCCGTGCACAAGTAGAGGGGTCGAAAGGAGAGCCCCTATGTTTGTACACCGACAAGCATCATATAGCAGCAGTAGGTCATAGCAACTCATCATACAACAGAACCAGCATCGTGCAATTCGTCATATACCAGCTGCAGCTCATAGCAATTCATCATATAGCAGCATCAGGAGCAGCCCATTGCAATTCATCATATAGTAGCAGCAGCTCATAGCAATTCATCATATAGCAGCAGCAGGAGCAGCTTATAGCAACTCATCATATAGCAGCAGCAGATCATAGCAATTCATCATATAGCAGTAGCAGCTCATAGCAATTCATCATATAGAAGCAGCAGGAGCAGCTCATAGCAATGCATCATATAGCAGCAGCAAAAGCGGCTCATAGTAATTCATCGTATAGCGGATCAGAATGAAAATTTGGCAAAAAATCAGAGGAGATCCTCACCTTGTTGGATGATCTCATCCTTCAACAGCACCTCAAGGCCACGGCCTGGGAGGAGCGGAGGGGGAACGAGGTGCCTTCTGCCGCAGTGTGGCATCGGCCGTTGTTGTGCGGCGCCCGCCGGAGTACTGTGTTCGACGGACCACAGTGGAACAGCTGCTGGAGACCATGAGAATGAGGGGCAGCACCAGAGGGAGGAGCAGCCGGGGAGATTTGGCCCTAGCCGCCGGCCATGTAGCCTAGCTAGACAGAGCATTGTCGAGGACCATGCCAGATGGGACCAGTGGCGACGGCTCGCTGGAGGAACCCTAGCGCTGCAGGCAGGGGATCGAGGTAGAGGGAAAGGGGAGAGGAGATGCAAGCGGGTAGGGCAATGAACGCTTGCGTGTTTGTTTTTACTTGAGGGTCAGGTGTGACGCGGGCGTGAGCAGTGGCATTTTGAATGTAATATACGCAGATAACAGAGTCATTTCACTATTCCCCTTCCGTTCAATTTTTAGTGAGCTTCGACCCGAAACACCCCCGTCTAAAGCGAAATAAGTTAAGCCCAAGCCCATAACTCAGAAATGACTTCTTTATATCTTTTATGTCTTATTTTGACAATAAACTCTGAAAAGGCGGAATAGAATTGGCCCTTAACCTGCAATTCAATTGTGCATGCAATGATGAATCACTCCTGCCTACTATAGTGTACATTTAGGCATCATCATACATGGCATAACCTAATACATGTGCATTTCATTATAGAATCTGAAATATGAAATGTTTATGTTAGTTCATACGTTGCAAATGATGTTTAAATGCCCCTTAAATTTGGTCTGTCAAGTGATGGTCTTTAAGCCTCCTTCTATCCTTCTTTTCTTGATACGCAAGATTTGCTCACACATCTGTTCAATTGCTTGTTTGTGTCAGCTAGCCAAACTAGGACTGTTTGCTTTGATTACTTGCTGTTCTTGACCTAACAGAGCTTGTCAATGATTTAAACACTAAGGGCTGCTGTAGTGGGGGCTTGTATAACTCATAGGTGACATAAAGGTTTGGTTGTACACTAAAGTAGGCTCTCCAAGAGTACCTGGAGATCCAGTTCGAAGGTATGCCTAGTTTTTACATAGTGCACACATAGTAAATGCTCATTTCATTGTGTGCAAGAGATGTGGCATGTTTCGTTATGTGGTGTTGTTTTGTTACAATATCATCCTTTTGTGTTGTTCACAGACTAGAAAGTATGCATATTTATCTTCCAAGGAGACCAGTAACTAGTTTTTGTCACCTTGCAGAGGGGGTGCAATGAAGATAAGATTGAGGATTTCAAAGTACAAGATCTTAGGAAGGAGCCTTGCATGAGAAGGAGGAGGAGTGATGAGCCTGTTCAACCAGTTAAGGTAACTCACACTGTATTACAACTACCAGGACATCCTAGTTATCTGACATTGTAATTGCGTAGGGTTCTTCACCTGTAACCCAATCATTGGGACATTGATTAAAACCCCCTCCACTGACTACTATATGATGTTCTAACTTTTTTGTAAATCATATGTATCTAAACACATTTTAATGTGTCTGTTCACTCCTTATGGATGTAGTCCACTTTTAAATATCTAAAACATCTTATAGTAGTGAACAGTGTGAAACTGCTTCCTGCCATGGTAGACTTGTCAATGTCATAAATGTCATAACCAAACGCATATTGACATCATTAGCCTCCCTATCATTACTAGGATATTGATTACATATTAGTCGAGATACTTCATAGGGGGCAAACAATATTACATTACTTGTTCCTTTATATAGTAAATGTAGCTAGGCCATGGATGTTATTGAGGCGTGCATGTATGCATGCTGCCAACTCAATAGTTCAATTGCTTGTTTGTTTTAGGCATAGTTAAATTGCTCTTTTCAATTGCTTTATTTTTCCTTAGTTAATGAGATGCCCAAACAATGATGCCGGATGTTGGGTACTTGTACAAATATTAGTTGAGATAATTAAAGGCCTTACCTTTTAATTACTCTCGTGAAGTGTGCCTAAAGCTTTGAAGTCTATTAACCAACTATTACTGCATAGTTTTGCATGCTGTAGTAGGTTTGTATAAATCCCTCTGTTGTTCATTATGCTCCCTAAGACTTTAATTGAGCTACAGAATGGCCAACTGCTTGCTTACTTATACGCAACGTGCTGTCTAAATTTGTAACCTGTCTTTTTTTTGGATTTGGCCCCAACATCATGCTCCTTCGGTGAGCTAAGAGAGATTTCTGTATGCGGGCTACACAGACTACCATTTTTATAAATTTTAAAATATCACCTGCTGATGCTTCATGACGTGTAACATTATTGTTAGTTCTGTTTTGCCATGTACAAAATAGTCTGTCTTGCTCGCTTTACTGTTGTAACTATATTCTTGCCCTAGTCATGTGTACTTACAGAAACATTTCAGGACAAAGTGACATCAACACAAAGATCTGCGAGCAGTGCTCCATGGCAATTACCAAATGATTATGGATTGGAATTGGAATGTGCTGATGTTCTCGAGCATCAACTAGAGGTGGCAAGAAAACGTGTACATGATTCTCAACATGCAATCAAAAAGTTGAGACTAGACTTGCAGTATTATATGCAGAAGTCAAAAAAATGAAACGAGAAACTAAGGTAACTATCGTGGAATTGTCACGGCAGATGTCCTCGGGTTGGGACTTAGTCGTGGAGCCATCGCAATTGGGAAGCTTGAAGGGGTTAAGCGGGACAAGGAACACGAGGGTTTATACTGGTTCGGCCCCTTACGGTGAAGGTAAAAGCCTACGTCCAGTTCGAGGTGTTATTGATTAGGGTTACGATTGCCAGGGAGCTAAACAGCTATGCCCGGCTCTCGATCAAATTGTTGTCGCCCTTAAACCGCTGCCGGGTCGTCCCTTTATATAAGGAGGCTGACGCCCAGCAGCCCTTAGAGTCCCGGCCGGCTCATAAGAGTGTCCGGCTCGGACTCTAAACAATACTTGCCTTACACTACAAGTCTACTATAACAATGATTGTAACTACGGGCTTTAAGCTATATCCGGGTCTCAGCCCATCTCTGGCCCATTATCCTGAAACTTAGCTCCGGGCTTCTGGTAATGATCCTTGGAGTAACCCGGCCCTCCTGGCGGGTGACCCCCAGGTCTATATCCTCAACATTAGGCCCCAGATTGACTTGAGCCGGCTCGTGTCAATCTTCAGCTCTGCAGACAGAAAAATTCTCCGGCTTACCATTCATGTGAAGGTCATAACCCGGAGTGACGTCATCCTCTGGACTCCGGATAATCCGCCGTGACGTCATCCTCCATTAAGTCCGTTTTTTACTCCGCCAGATCCGCAACGGATCTTTGCTTTTACTGTCTTTGCGAAAATCGAGGCGCCGTGAGGGGGAGATAACCACGCCGTGGCCTCCTTGAATCCCGCGCCCACTTATGACTCGGCCTTATAAATAGGCCGGCCCGGCACTCTCTTCTCACACTCTCCTTCTTCTTCCTCGCGCTGCCGTTCCTCTGCCCGAGCTTCTGCCGCCGCCGCCGCCGTCGCGCCCCTGATCTTCACCGACCCGGCCGCTGCATCACCCTGACCCGGACCAGATAGCGGCGGCGACCTTCGCTCTTCCTCAACTCCGGTGAGTCTTCCCTGCCTTGCTAGAACAAATCTGTGGTAGGGTTCATCTTGTGTTCTTCGCGTTCTTCACCATTGCCGCAAGTTTCGGTAACCCCTGTAGCCACTGCCCCCGTTGATCTTAACTCTTCATAGACCCTTTGCGGTAACTGTTCGAGATCCATTCTATCTGCAAAAAATCCTCTTTTCACTGCTTAAAAACCATGTTCCACCTTAAGAACTTCTCCTGTTTCTGTTTCTTTAGGTCTAGAAAATTTTCATCTTGCCCGACCATTTTGATCCGAAAAAGTTACTGTAATGTATGAAATCTGTTTTACCACACTTAGTAAAAACTGCAACCCTTGAATCTTGGCGGCTTATATTTCCGACTTAAAGAAAACACGCGCCGTAGAACTTTTCCGGTTTAAAGAGAACCATGCTCTGTAGTATCTTCCGACTTAACCGCAGTAAGCCGCAGATGACCAACTCATCCTGAATGCTCTGACGGCTTAAATAACCCACCATGTCAATACATACCATTAGTCCCCTTCATAAGCCGTCATTGTAACTTGAATGATAAACTCCGGCTTATAATTAACCCGGACACTTTCCTCTTTATCATAGATCACCAACCGTCACCATGCCTCCCAAAGCTCCCATCACTTGCAACTGGATGAGATCCAACATCACTGATGAGACCCTGGCCAACTTCGTTAAGTCCGGATATCTGCCCAGGAAGGAAGTGATGTCCTACCGTGCCCCTGACCCGTCCGAAGAGAGACCTCAGCCGAGGGACGGGGAGGTAGTGATCTTTGCAGACCATATGAGCCGGGGCTTCGCACCGCCCGGCTCAAAATTCTTCCGGGACGTGCTCAACTTTTTTGACCTTCGGCCTCAGGATATAGGACCCAATTCCGTATCCAACATCTGCAACTTCCAAGTTTTTTGTGAAGTATATCTTGGAGAAGAGCCGAGTCTGCTGCTCTTCAGAGAGCTGTTTTATTTGAACCGCCAAACCGAGTGCGCAAACGGCCCAAGTCTAGAGTTAGGCGGCATCTCCATCCAACGGCGCAGGGACTGCCTATTTCCTTACGCAGAACCGCCAAGTCACCCCAAGGACTGGAACATGACTTGGTTCTACTGCCAAGACACGTCCCCGGCTGATGAAAGCCCGCTGCCCGGCTTTCGCCCAACGCGCCTGGAGCCGACTCATCCGCTATCCGACAAGCTGTCTGCCGCGGAACGCCAGCCTCTGCTTCCAACGATCAATAAGATCAAGGCCCTGCTAGGCAACGGTCTGAACGGAATAGACCTGGTCCGGGTCTGGATCTCTTGGCGGGTGATCCCGTTGAGCCGCCGCCCCGGCTTAATGTGTGAGTACACCGGGCGAAAGGATGACCCGCAGAGGCACAGTCGCAATGATCTTCCAGAAGACGTTGCTGAAGAAGAGACCAAGGCTCTGCTAAACGAGAGCCTGGCAGACTGTGGAAGAACCGGGCTAGCCCCGTTCTGCAAGACCAATCCAGCCCCAGCGGTAAGCCGCTGACTTTAACCTTTCCATTTTGTTTTACCTGTCCTTTTACTAAGAGCTCATTACTGTATTTCGCAGGCTGATGATAAATTCTGGCGGGTCAAGTATGACCATGAGGCGGCCAAGAAGGCCAGGAAGGCGAAGAAAGCCGCCAAGAGAGCCGCCCCTCGCAAAAAGGGAAACAGACCCACTGCTTCGGAGCTGCTGCAATTAAGCGATAGCTCCGAGTCAGAGGTAACCCTTAAACCTTTTAAATTCTTGCAGTATATGTTGTCTGATGTTGTCCGCCTTATCAACACTTGCTTACTGACAGGATGACACCGGCGCCAGTAACCCGGTGGTCGAAGAGGTAACATCACTTCCTCCGGCTCGGAGCCTTTGCCACAGCTGAAAGTCCGAAGGGTAACCCGGAAAGTAAGCTTTTCCCATCCATTAGCTCACCGAGACCCTCAATTCTTTTGAAGCAGCAGGTTCACGAGAGCCGGCGTCACACCCGGGCCCGCAAGGACACCGACCTCTCCACCGGGTTACCCGACGCAACGAGGAAACGCCGCACTGAGGTTTTTTCTCACCTGTACCCTTTTCATCCGTTGGCGGGTGTCATCCGTCAGCCACTCAACTCTTCTGACTCCAATTACCAGGAGACCTCCCCCTCTTCGGGTGACTCCATGCAGTCAAGTCTGCCGGCCTTCAAGACTGCCCCCGGGTAATAACAATCCCTTTACATTATCTGTCTGTACTTACCCTTTGTATGCCTAACACTTCTGCCTTTTCAGTGCCCAGGCAAAGCTCACCAAAGGAGCAAAGAAGACAAGGTCAGCCGGAGTGCCAGACTTGCCTGAGCCGGAGACGACGGCTCAAGAGCCGCCAGCCGCCTCCGCCCCCGAAGCCACCATTCCCATGGACACGGCACCTGAAGCCCCTGCCCCGAGCACCAAGAGAACAACCGAAGCATCAGCTAACCCGGAGGCGTCCGGCTCAGCCCCACCAGCTAACGACCCGGACGTGGTAATTACCCGGACGGAGTATGTTGAGCCGGGGAGGCCGACCGCACTGGCCAAATGCTCCGCGAAGGGGGAGTTGCTGCAACCCCATCGGGTGAATCTGGATCTCTCCAGCTACACCGATTTAAGCATTGGAGAGCTTGTCTCAGGCTATATCAGCCAGGTTCACAAGAGCCGAGACGCCGAGATCGCCATGGTCAGCCAGATCCAACAGAAATCTGAGGTAACCTTCTGCTGTTTTCTTATTTCTGCATAGTGATCCTTGTCATTCTAGCCCCCAAGTCTAGGACTTATACTTGAACATGTTGTAGACTTTAAATTCCGGCTTACTGAACTGAGCCGGCCGTACATAGATAGATACGTTCAATATGCATTAGCCCCCAAGTGCCAAGTGTCTTTGCTTGGAAAGCGCTTGGGACTTTATAGAATGACTGTTAATAACCCGAAAATATATGCAGGCTGTTGGCAAGAAATTAGAGTCGGACCTGGCGGATCTCAAGAGCCGGCTGAAGGCACAAGAGATGGAGACCCGGAAGGCAAATGCCAAGTTTGTCTCCAGCATCGCCGCTCAGGAGAAGTTGAAGACTGAATTCGACGCTGAGCGGAAGGCCTGGGCTGAGGAGAAAGCTGCACTGGTGACCCGGGCAGAACAGGCGGAGAAGGCCCTTACTGAGAAGACCGCTGAGCTCTCTGGTCTAAAGCGCCAAGTGTCCCAAATGGTAGCTGCCATCTTCGGTAAGTCGCCTCACCGGCTTTCATTCACGTTGGAATGTTTACATCTCTTAACTCATCCTTATCACCGGGTCATCTGATGTTGTTAAACAGGTTCCAGAAGCGCCAACTTGAACCAGAGCGTGGTCACCAAGTTAAAGGCCGTGTACACCCTGGTGGAACAGCTCTACACCGGGTCACAGCGGGCTTTAGCTGTGGTGGCCCTGTCGAATGAAGTGCCAACTCATCTGGCCGAAGTCCTGCGCCGGCTCGCAGTTCTGCCGCAGCGGATCCAGGAGCTACGACGAGCATCCGCGAGATCCGGAGCAATCGCCGCACTGAGCTGGGCCAAAGCCTTCTTGCCGGAGCTAGACCCGGCAGACATCGCCCTGGGTTACCCCAGCCTGAAAGAAGACGGCTCGGCGTTCGACCAGAAGGACTTCGCGGCTTGTGTGAAGGCTGTGCGCCCGGTGGCCACCATCATCGGGAACGACACCGATTTAACCAAGTATCAGCCGGGATACAACGCGGAGAATCAGAGGATTCCAACCCCTCGCTATGAAGCTATCAATCTGATTCCCCCGGCTCGCCAGCACACCTTCGCCCCGGAGATTAACCCGGCCGGGTTAATTGACGAAGAAGCTCAGTTCGAAGCTCTCAGTGGCATCAACTGGAAGTCGTCGACCTTCGAAGCCTTGGGATCAGCCGGAGCAGAAGATGAGCCGGGGACTTCGACTCAGCAGGCGTCATAAACCGGCTAGCGGCTCACCAAACAACGCTCCACCCTTGAAACTTTGAAAGATTTTTGTAATAGAATAGGTGCAACAATTTATCTCTGCCGTGCCATCGTGCATGTAATGAATGCTGAAATCCTTTGAAGTCATTCTTTTTGATGCTCCTCCGGGTTATAATTATCCTTCGTGCTTCTCAACCTTTTTTAAAAAAGTACCTTTAATTATCTGCATAAGAAGGCAAATCGCAAGTCACAAGGCGGCTTACCGCCCTGAGAATCAGGTGTCTGAGATGGATAACTCGGAAATTCAAACCAAAAAGACTGGTCCTTAACTATATTCCGAACATAGTAGTGATAACACACTCAACAGCTTGTAAGCATACTTCCGGGTTAAATAACCCGGGTAGCACGGTTAGTATCTGAACTCGAATTTACTTGTCTTGATGACATCCATGATGCTCAACTAACAAGATAAACCAAAATTAAGCCGGCAAGTGAAACCCGGCAGTACATACTTTGACATGATCAGAGTAAACTTGTGGTAAAATGTAAAAATTTAAGGGCTTCCGGTTCGAATACGACCAGAACCTCGGTCCAAAGGGGTTAAGCTAAGATTCGGATACGATCATATAGCCCCCAGTGGGTTCGGCGATGCCAATCAAGAGGGTATCGACAGCTATGTTCTCTTGGGTTCGAATACGACCCATGTTTGAACAGGAAGCCCCCAAGTGATTCTGAAAATTGTTTAACGACGCTGATTCGAATACGATCCACGTCGGTTCTCAGAGGGGTTACACTATGATTCAAATATGACCAAAGGCAACCTCCCAATGAGCTCGGCACTTTGCCAATCAAATGGGTATCGACAGCTATGTTCTCTTTGGTTCGAATACGACCCATGTGTGAACAGGAAGCCCCCAAGTGACTTTATTGCTTACAGCTAGATTTGAAGATGATCATAAGCCGGATCTTCTGTAAGTCAGCATGTAAAAAACAACACACATACTTGGGAGAGAGCAAAGGACAGAGGTCCTGCTTTATTGCTTTATCATAATATATACATGGCTGAGATAAATATGTACATCACAAGAGCCGGTAGCTCAAGTGTAGTAAGGCCGAAGCTGAGCTATGTTCCACGGCCGACGGGTCTCCTCCTCAGATTTACACGAGTCCTTATGCTCCCGGATATCAATGAGGTAATATGACCCGTTGTGCAATTTCTTACTGACCACAAAAGGCCCTTCCCAAGGTGGGGATAACTTGTGTGCATCCGTTTGATCCTGGATGAGCCGGAGCACCAGGTCGCCTTCCTGAAAGACCTGTGACTTGACCCGGCGGCTATGATAACGGCGCCGGAGAATTGCCGTCAACGGGAAGAGCCGCCAGTCGTGCTGCCGCAGCTACCATGTTCTCCAGCGGGTTATCGTAATGACCCGGGGGTATCGGTACATACTGAGGTGGGGCAGGGGGCACCTGGGGAGGCCCCATTACTAGTGGTTGAATAAGGGGTCCCGACCCGGGCGCAATGCCCCCTGGTGGGTTACTGGATCCCGCACCCGGCGTGTTGAAGAGATTGCGCGGATCGTAAAGAGGCGGGAGTCGAGACTGGGCCTTCTGATGCCTCCTTCTCATGACCTCGTTGGCCGCGTTCTGATCCATCGTGAGTTGGAAGGACTGCGCCTGAATCAACTGAGTCCGGGCGTCGAGAGCCGCCCGCTCCGCCGCCAGCCTGATCCCTTCTGCTGCAAGATCCTCTTTGGCTTTCATCAGATCCAATTTTAACTGTGCCACCTCCGCGTCATGCTGGGCTTGATCTGCCAGGTCAACCGTGGTGGTTAACAGGGCCGTCATCTTGTCCGTGAGATTCATCAGCACCTGAGCCGGAGAAGGCACCGGGTTTCCCGATCCAGCTGCGGGGTTCTGAACAGGCTGCGCACCAGCCATAAAAACTCCGACCTGACATGGCGGCTCAAAAAGGTCCGGAATACTGTTGCCATCGGAATAACTCATGAGCCTGCCATCTTGAAGTTGGTACAACGAGTTTGACTCATCAGCGGCCGACTCGCCGTCAGAGCCAGCGGCCGCCTCATCCCCAGACCCAGATGGATCGGAGGGCCTTCCATGGATGCATCCCACAAAAGCGCGCTTTAAGGCAGGCCGGGCCCGGGCGGGTCGTGCGCGCTGAGCCGTTTCGATGAGATCGGCGCAGAGATCCGGCTCGGGGCCCGGCTCACCAACCTTGCCAATGAAGACATGAATTCCGCCAAAGGGGACCCGGTACCCGTACTCCACTGAGCCGGCGTCGGGGCCCCAGTCCGCATCGTCGATGTAGAGCTTGCCGCGATGACTCTTGCTCATCCGGCCCACAGCGTATCCCTTGAGCCCTTCGAAGCTGCCCTTCAAGAACTCAAATCCACCATGCGCCAGCCCCACGGTGGGCGCCAACTGTCGTGGAATTGTCACGGCAGATGTCCTCGGGTTGGGACTTAGTCGTGGAGCCATCGCAATTGGGAAGCTTGAAGGGGTTAAGCGGGACAAGGAACACGAGGGTTTATACTGGTTCGGCCCCTTACGGTGAAGGTAAAAGCCTACGTCCAGTTCGAGGTGTTATTGATTAGGGTTACGATTGCCAGGGAGCTAAACAGCTATGCCCGGCTCTCGATCAAATTATTGTCGCCCTTAAACCACTGCCGGGTCGTCCCTTTATATAAGGAGGCTGACGCCCAGCAGCCCTTAGAGTCCCGGCCGGCTCATAAGAGTGTCCGGCTCGGACTCTAAACAATACTTGCCTTATACTACAAGTCTACTATAACAATGATTGTAACTACGGGCTTTAAGCTATATCCGGGTCTCAGCCCATCTCTGGCCCATTATCCTGAAACTTAGCTCCGGGCTTCTGGTAATGATCCTTGGAGTAACCCGGCCCTCCTGGCAGGTGACCCCCAGGTCTATATCCTCAACAGTAACCACGAAGGAATTGGAGATTTTGCAGACTGAAATTTGTGCTATCTGAATCCGGCCAATCCTATTTTCTGAAGAGATTATAGTTCAAATGGTAAGTTCGGTTGATGCGTGTCCATGATGTATGAGCTTTATTTTCCCAGTGTATGTAATTTGTTGTTTGTGTATGCTTTATTATCACTGGTGCCGAACTATAATGCCCAGTGGGTATAATCGGCGGTAATTTCTTTATTGTATAGTGTAGGATTATTCTACGTTTCTATGACTTAGTCTCTTTATTGTATAGTGTATGTTTTTAGAGGCGATGGTATAGAGTAGGATAATTCTTTGAATATGCTATATCGTTGAAACGGGGGCCGACACACCCAAACATTTCCTGGACACCATACAGAAGAAAAAACATGTGCTGTCAAAGCGGGCCTTAATTGGGCTGGTCAAAATAATATTTAGTGGACCCCGAATGATGTGGCCCATCGTAACAACGGCTCTTAGCAGGCCGTTAATAGGGCGAAAGCTCGATAGGGACGTATAAATGGAAATGGCCCGCGGGCCTCTAGTAGGCCGAAATAAATGTCAATTTTGTCTCGGCCCTTTTACTTTATAGGCCAGTAAGAGGCCGAAAGTGTTTTGGGCCAGAGGAGGCCCAATTTGCAAACCAGGCTTTTAACAGGACGAAAGTCGCGTCGGGCCAGAATTTTGCCCTCCGGACATGGGCCCCTAATGGACCCAAAATTAGGTTGCACAGTCAAAGGCTCAACTCTTATGCGGGCCGTTAACATGTCGAAAGATAAAATGGGCTAGGAATTGGCCCATTTACCTAATGGGCCAAGGACAGGCCTAAAGTCACTACGGGCTAGAAGTTGGCCCAACTGTAGAATGGGTCGAGAAAATGCCGAAAGACGTTCCGGGCCGTTAATGGGCTTGAACTAACGATGGGCTACTAACAGGCCGAAAGAAGCTCAGGTCGTAATTGGGCCCAAAGACGTAATGGGCTGTTAACGGGCTAAAACTAACGATGGGCTGGAAATTGTTAAATCTAGATTGGGCCTTTGATGGGCTTATTCTGTGTAACTTGTATAGCCTGTGCTTGTGAATGGGCCTGACTCAAGTAGGCCGCTAATGGGCCGGCCCGCTTATTTTGATAGGCCCGACCTTTTAACCTGAATGGGCCACTGTTGGCCCAAGACACGTGTCGACGTATCATAGATGCGTCCCGTCCATTTACTGGATGACAACTGTCCGAACGCTGGGCTGACACATGGATCTGCCGGTGAATGAGAATTTTACACGTGGAAAATCCCCATTGGTCCGGGCTGTTAACGTGTTATCGGATCCAAACAGGAACCCGATAGCTTAACGGCGACCCGCTATAATGGATAACACGTGTCGGTTACCCTTGACGAAAGCACTTCTATGACGCGCGATTTATCTTCATGGAAGTGGACACTTCTGTGATGATAATTTTGGCAATGTGAGGGAACACTTCTACGACAGCACAGGTATGACTATCTTGATTCTTTCATAAAATCGTCATGGATGTACATGCATGACAGAAAACATGACCTACTGTGACAAACATGTATCATCACGGAAGTGGTTTTTTTTGTAGTGACTAGCGCAAAAAAGGGAGATAGGGTTACAAGAACAAAAACCTATATGAAGTAGGGAGTCAGAACAACCCTGTCAGCACAAGAGAAGATCTCAGAGGTCTCCAGCTTATCCTTCCACAAGTTTATGAGAAATTCCATTATGTCTTCTTCCATCTCCTGCCCTTCACCGGAAAGAGTATAAAGGACATGTCATGTGAGGTCAATGACATTCCCAGGGACCGTAAACACGCAGTAGCTTGTCCTCTAGATTTAAAGGATGGGACAATATTAGAAGCGCAACTCCAAGACAAGGAGAATGAATAGAACTTCAGATACTACAACATCAGAAGTTCACAAAAATAGCATGTCTGGTAGAAAAAAACATAAGAATAATACTCACTCAGAATACTTTTTCAGACTATCTTCACTACGCACAAACTGTTTCAACCTCTAGGCCTCAGATAGATGAGGGTAACTGTATTTCTTAGAGGAGCAACAACGGAACACCACTTCATAAGCAATCTAGTTGTTCTCTTCGAGGAAGTCATGTTGCTAAACTCAATTGCCGGATTCCTCCTCGTGATGACAGCATTCTTCCCACCTCCCCCAACAATAGTAGCAGCAGCAGATTTACCCTTCTTCGGGTAAGCAATCTTCTCAAAATCATCATCCGAAGAAATCACCTCTGCTTCGACTGCCCCAACCTTCCTAGAGCAAGGGATATTTGGAGCAGTACCAATACTGACAGGCTTCTTCCCCAACTTGGAAGGAATATTGGTTCGAGAGCTCTCATCTTCTCTCGGAGTTGTACTCATCGGTTCCTCCCTAGGCTGGTATTCCTGTGACTCGAGGAATGAGTAGTGGTAATCGGTCAAGTCCAATGGTGCACTATCAAAAAAAGGAAAAAAGACAATTAAATATAACTGACGTTCAGGTACAACACAATATACAGTCCAACAAATATAGATCACATGATTACTACTCAAGTTGACCTAAAAATGTGTTGCACTTTGTCGTGGTTTTGTCACGGCAGATGTCCTAGAGAAAGGACTTAGTCGTGGAGCCATCGCTACGGGTTAGCTTAAAGGGGTTAAAGCGGACAAGGGACGCAAGCGAGTTTTCTACTAGTTCGGCCCCTTACGATGAAGGTAAAACCCTACGTCTAGTTGTGATGGAATTGATGGGGTTTCGATGACCAGGGAGCGAATACGCTTTCCCTGACTCTCGAGATGTTGTCTGTTGTCCCTGAACCTCCGCCGGGTCGTACCCTTATATACATGGGTTGACACCCGCCGGTTTACAGAATCCCGAGGCCGGCTCATAATCGTGTCCGGCTCGGTCTCTGCTACTTCTATCTTACAACACAAGTTTACATATCAATGCCGGTTTACGTCTACAGGCCTTAAACCGGCTTTGGGCCCTGGGCCTGCTTGAAGCGTCACTGTCTGTCTTCATGGACTTCAGATACAGATGAACTACTCATGGGGTTAACCCGACCTCTCCTAGCCGGTTTACGCCCAGTGGTAATATCCCCAACATTAGGCCCCAGATTGATTTGAACTTGTTCATGTCAATCCTCAATACTTCAGAAATTTGCTTCTTCAACATCTTCACATAATCTCGTAAACCGCCGTGACATCATCTTCTAGGATCATGGTAAACCGCCGTGACGTCACCTGCTATTTAAAACTGTGTAACCCACCTTCATTAATGAGCCTCCGACAATCGAGGCGACAGCTGCGCCTCATATCCAAAAATTCGGCTCCTCGATTTTCGCGCCTGTCGTTTATCTCCCTTATAAATAGGGCCAGGGGGTCTTTCCATTTTCCCCCTCGTGCCTCTTCGCGTCATCATCATCCTCGCGACGCCCGAACCTTCGACCTCGGCCGCCGCCGTCAACCTTCGACTGCTGCACCAACCTTGGCCGCTGCATCGACCTGAACGTACCAGAGCTCCTCCGCGCGCCGCCGCTGCTCAACAGCCTCCGTAAGTCTCCCCTTTCTCTTACCATAGATCTGCACTTAGGGTTTCTGTCGTTCATCAGTGTTCGTCGCCGCCCTTCTTTTTCCTTATTTATATCCATGGATTAAATCCAAAAACCATATAGATCTCGCGCAGTAGTAGTTTTAGCACCTGTTTGATATCCAACTCCTCTCAACTTGGTAAACTTTTAGTATGCTGGAAATTAGGTCAGAATATATTTTGTTTTTCCAACGCGCGGTAGATCTGAAATTACCATAGCAAGATGTGAAACCTGTTTTTCCCTTCACTTATACATCTTTAATACCAGATTGGGCGGTTTAACTTCATATACAAATGATGACCCAGTAGATACCATTAGTCCCCTGTTGAACCGCCAATGCATTAGACTGTTTCCATCGTCAGACTCCGGTTTACGAATAACCAAATCCGGTTTATCAATATGCTTGTATCCTTATATCACTGTATAGTCGTCCACTGTAAATCTTAAACCGGCAATAATCATGTTTCAGATTTCCCTTGTCATGGCCAAGCAAGTTTATGAATGCAATTGGGCTCCCTCTCGAGTAACCTAGGAGCAGTTAAACAACCTTGTTAAAACGGGCGCTTTAGCCAAGAAAGATGTTATCCACTGGAGGGTCCCTGGCCCGGAAAATCCTCCTACACCCAAGGATGGAGAGGTAGTCGTGTTTGCTGATCATCTCGGACGAGGTTTTAGCCCTCCCGGTTCAAAAAATTTCCGAGATGTACTAGCCAATTTTCAGTTGCGCCCTCAAGACAGCGGTCCCAACTCTGTTACCAACATCTGCCACTTCCAATATTCTGTGAGGTTTATCTGCAAGAGGAACCTACAGTCGAACTGTTTAGGGATTTCTTTCACTTAAACCGTCGCACCGAGTTCTCAGATGGACCCAATACGGAACTGGGCGGAATGGCGGTTCAGAAGAGGAAAGAAGTCACCTTCCCTCATCCCAAACTCCACAGTCACCCCAAAGAGTGGAACCAAACTTGGTTTTACTGCATGGATACCTCTCCATCTGACGAAAACCCCCTGCCGGGTTATCGCCCTGAACGCCTGAGCAACACACACCCTTTTTCTCAGAGGTTGACTGCAAGAGAAAGGGCCAACTATGCTCCTCAATTATCAAAGCTCAGAGCCTTCATGGCGAACGGTTTGACAGGAGTTGATCTTGCTCGTTGTTGGATAAGCTGGAGTATTCTGCCCTTAAGCCGGCGCTCCGGTTTGATGTGTGAGTACATGGGAAGTTTGAAGGATGCTCAGCGGCATATTGACATTTAGCTTACAGATGCAGAAGTCACTGAAGCTGTAAAAAAGATACTGAACGAACCGGAGGTTGTCTGTGCCCAAACCGGACTACTCCCTTTCTGCACCTTCAACAAACCACCAGCTGTAAGAATCATATAATCTTTTTATCTGAAGTTGCTTCTGTCCAAATATTCTCTGAAAGTGTAATTATTTTCTGACAGGGTGATGATCCGTTCTGGAACAAGAAGCCATCACAAGACAAACTGGTGAAGCCGCAAGACAAACCGGTCAAGCCAGTTCGTCCAAAGACCAAGGTTGTTAAAAACCTGCCAAGAAAAGGACCACCGCATCCTCCGATCTACCAGCTGATGACGATGTGGGTAATCCGGAACCAGAGGTAGAACTTGACTCTCTTGGTTCATTTTTCGTACATCTCATTGACGATGATTATTATCAGGACGACGCTGAAGGCAGTCATGCTGAGGACGTAGAGGTAACCATTCTTTCCTCCGATTCAGATCCTCTGCCAACATCAAAAATCCGTCAAGCAAACCGGAAAGTAAAATTTTCTCACCCTCTTGCTTACTTGGATCCAAACTTTCTTTTGAAGACGCAGCAGCACGAGGCTCGCCGTACAACCCGGCACAGCGGCCAGGTAGTTACCTCCGCCGGTTTACCGAACAGTCCGGTTCGGAAACGCCGATCCGAGGTCTCTTATCCCATTGATACTTCATACCCCAAAGCAGGTTGTTTCCGCCAGCCTCTTAACCCGTCTGATTCAAATTATCAGGGTACTTCTCACTCATCTTCTGGCGAGTCATCGGCCACACAGATTCCGCCCCTCAAAACAGTTCCTGGGTGAGCTATGCACGTGTCTTTATTCTTGATGTGTTTTCTTTTCATACTATACTGATTCTCATGTCTATCTTTTCTCAGCGCCAAGCCGAGACCCAGCAAGAAGGCTCGGTTAAGCAAACCGGCTGATGATAATGTAGCTGTTGAACCGGAAAAAACTCCAGATCCGGAAGAAACCGATGCTGACGACATGCTTAACAATCCGCCGCCTCAAGACCATGATTTCCTTGCCGAACAAGTGCAAGTTGACACTACAAGCCATGCAGACTGGCCAACCAGCCCTGTCCGAACTGATGACAAACCGGTCAGTCCAGTTAAGGATACTGACAAACCGCCGACTCCAGTGAGGGCTGCTGATGACCAAGATGATGATATTATGATTACTGGCACTGGCCACACTACTCCTGGCAACCCTGTCGATTTGTCAAAGCATACCGCCAAGGACGACCTCTCTGCTATCGGCAAAGGCAAATGGAATGTCGATTTATCAAGCTACGCCCATCTCAATGCTCAAGACATTCACTCTAACTTCTTGAACCGTCTGTATACCAGCTGTGACTATGAAGCTAGTTTGGTAAACTTGATGAAGGAGCGATATGAGGTAACTACCATTTTTCTCTTTTGTCCAATTGCAGTTAATCAACTCCTAGTAGCCCCCAAGTGACGGTTTATGATACCGATCTAAACCGGGACTTTTGTCATAACTTAACTTTGCATATTTAGCCTCCAGGGACCGGATTACCTCTTTAAGATGAACCGGTTTCTTTAAAATTTGCCATACTGCTCTTTCACCGGTATAGCCCCCAAGGGCCGGTTTAACTTTATAAAGATAAACCGGGACTCTAGAAGAATTCCCATACCAACAGCTTTTTGAGCAAACACACATTAGCCCCCAAGTGCCAAGATTAATACTTGTATTGTGCTTGGGACTTGTAGAAATTTCTGATCAAGAGCAAACATGCATTAGCCCCCAAGTATCAAGGGCATAACTTGTTATGGGCTTGGTACTTCAAATATGTAATGTCAACTCATTATACATCTGTCCCTTCACAGGCGGCGCTGAGCAAGAAGGAAAGCCAAACCGCTGATCTGCAAGAGAACATCAAAACCCAGCAAGCTGAAGCCTCCAAAGCGAAGGAAGAGTGGACCCGCGCTCTAGGCGCTATGGAGAAACTGAAAGAGGGCTTCAACAAAGAGCGGGCGGATTGGGAGACTGAAAAAGCCGCTTTGATAAAAAGGGCTGAAAATGCAGAAGCCGCTCTTAAACCGGTGGTTGACGAGCTGACTGGTGTAAAGCAGCAAGTGCATGCTATGACCGCTGCTGTGTTTGGTAAGCATCCTTACTTTATGCTTTCAACATATCTGCCCATGCGTTGCCGGTTTACTGATGTTTGTAATGATACAGGAACTCGCATTAGCCATATGGGCTCTGATGTACAGAAGAAGTTGAAAGCTGCCTACACGCTGATAGAGCAACTGTATACCGGCGCACAACGGATTATCTGCACCGCTTATCACAATAAGCCACCCCCGACGTTGATCAAGGATACCTTAGACAGGCTATCTATGCTGCCTGCCCGGGTAGAAGAGCTAAAGAGGTCTGCTGCCAGGGCTGGCGCTCTGACCGCACTAACCCGGGCAAAAGCATGGGTGCCTGACCTTGATCCGACGGACGTGGCTAAAGGGTACCCAAGTTTAAAAGAAGATGGATCAGAGTTTGGCACTGAAGATCTCCGCGCCATAAACCGGGAAGTACATCCGCTGGCTTGTCAACTTGCTGAAGAGGCTGACCTTTCATTTTACCAGGCGAGTTATGATACCAATAACAAGCGGGTTGCTGCACCAACTCCTGAGGCTCAAAACCTGATCCCTCCAATCCGTAAGCACACTTATGCCCCTGACATTGAACCGTCCACCCTTATAAGCGATGAAGCTGTGTTCCAAGCTTTAACTGGGATCGACTGGTCAACTGTTGACTTCCAGCCGCTGGGTAGAGACGAAGAAGATGAACCGGTGCAAGATGATCCGCAGCCGTCAGGTCAAGCTGATAAGCAATCATAATCCGGGGGCCGGTTTAGTCTTCCATGCTGCAATGCTTATTGATAAACAATTATCCCGTTGGGCACTGAAACGCCTTGTAATAGGCTAGTTAAAACACTTGGTCTGTTATGCCTTCGTGCATATTTATCTGCAACTGATGCGTGTTAATCCGCCATGCTTAAGATATGATGTTCATAATCCATAGCTATTTATTCAAGTTGTTCCCGCAGATAAGAAGCTTAAATCGCCCTGGTGGTTTACCACCGGGCGGGTCATGATACCCAAATATATATATGACCAGGGTTTATAACCAAGGTTGTAAAAGATAACCAGACATGGAAATATATGATACCTGGGACCGTTAGGCATAATGTTGGCTGACCAACTTTGTAATGAGGGTAATAACCCTAATCCGGAGTAGAAGTAACTCCTGTTATATGATACCGGTTTACAATAACACCGTTCCGGGCTGTGATAAACACCGGCTTATTCCATACTGGTGACATTTTAGCTAAAACCAGACCGGGCTGATAGTCTCCGGGTTATAACTTGATCATGTACTGATAACTTGTAGTGGACAGCCTAACCGGGTTGATAAACACCGGTTTGAAAACGTTACAAATCATATGAAAACAAAGAAAACTCAGCAAAAGGCAAGTAAAAACCGTTGTAGTCGAGGCTTTTTACGGGCTGCCAGGCCCTAAATTCGACAGCAAAGAAATCCCAAGCAACATTGTGAGCTGTGCTCAGTGGGTGCCTATGTTTGAGTTGTTATTTTACAACACTCTCTTTGGCCCCAGTTTGACGTGGCTTTGAGCCGATCAAAAGGCGTGACTATGGTTCGGGTTCGACCAAGTCCCCAAGTGATGCTGTGGCATTGCGCCGATCAAGAGGTGTAGCTATGGTTCGGGTTCGACCAAGCCCCCAAGTGATGCTGTGGCATTACGCCGATCAAGAGGTGTAGCTATGGTTCGGATACGACCAAGCCCCCAAGTGATGCTGTGGCATTGCGCCGATCAAGAGGTGTAGCTATGGTTCGAATACGACCAAGCCCCCAAGTGATGTTGTGGCATTACGCCGATCAAGAGGTGTAGCTATGGTTCGGATACGACCAAGCCCCCAAGTGATCTAATATGAAGCTTTGAGAAGCTAAATCAAGGGGTAAACCGGACGCCGCTTTGTAAGCTCCATGTAACCACACATGATGTAAGGAAAACAACAGATACCCTGCTTTAGCTGAGGTTCCGGTTTATTATATTGATCATAATATATACAATGTCATAATATGTACATAAGCAGAGCCTGTAGCTCATGTATAGTAGGGCCGAAGATGAGCAATATTCCACGGCCGGTTGGTCTCCTCCTCCGATTTACCTGAGTCTTTGCGCTCTCGAACATCGATTAGGTAGTATGACCCGTTGTGCAAATTCTTGCTGACCACAAAAGGTCCTTCCCAAGGGGGGATAACTTGTGCATATCCGTCTGATCCTGGATGAGTCGAAGCACCAAATTTCCTTCTTAAAAGGTTCTGGTTCTAACCCGGCGGCTGTGATAACGACGCAGATCTTGCTGATAAATCGCTGAATGGGCTGCCGCCATGTCACGCTCCTCCTCTAACAGGTCAAGAGCTTCCTGCCGTGCCTTCTCATTGTCAGCTTCAACGTATGCCGCTACACGAGGTGAGTCATGACGGATGTCACTAGGAAGAACCGCTTCCGCTCCATAAACCATGAAGAACGGTGTGTATCCATTCGATCTGTTGGGTGTGGTATTGATGCTCCATAACACTGGAGGTAGCTCCTCAACCCAACAACCCGGCGTCCGTTGCAAAGGAACCATAAGCTGGGGTTTGATGCCTCTCAAGATCTCTTGATTGGCCCTCTCCGCTTGACCATTGGACTGGGGGTGAGCCACTGATGACACGTCAAGCCGGATGTGCTCACGTTGACAGAACTCCTTCATGGCACCCTTTGACAGATTGGTACCATTGTCTGTTATGATGCTGTGTGGAAAGCCAAACCGGAAGATCACCTTTTTGATGAATTGAACCGCCGTGGCTGCGTCACACTTACTAACTGGCTCTGCCTCCACCCACTTCGTGAACTTATCAACCGCCACCAAGAGGTGGGTCTTCTTGTCCTTGGACCTCTTGAAAGGCCCAACCATATCCAGCCCCCAAGTTGCAAACGGCCAGGTGATTGGAATCATCCTCAATTCTTGAGCCGGTACATGAGCGCGTCTTGAGAATTTCTGACAGCCATCACATCTTTTGACCAAGTCCTCGGCATCAGCATGAGCTGTCAACCAATAGAAACCGTGACAAAACGCCTTGGCCACCAAAGATTTTGAACCGGCGTGGTGACCACAATCTCCTTCGTGGATCTCACGCAAAATTTCACGGCCTTCCTCAGGAGACACACAGCGTTGAAACGCCCCTGTCACACTGCAATGATGTAACTCTCCATTGATAATAGTCATGGACTTGGACCGCCGGGTTATCTGCCTGGCCAAAGTTTCATCCTCTGGTAACTCGCCCCGGTTTATATACGCCAGATATAGAACCGTCCAATCCGGGATAACATGAAGGGCCGCCACCAACTGAGCCTCCGGATCAGGAACAGCCAAATCCTCTTCACCAGGGAGCTTGACGGACGGATTATGCAAAACATCCAGGAAGACATTAGGTGGAACCGGTTTACGTTGGGAACCCAGGCGGCTTAAAGCGTCCGCCGCTTCATTCTTCCGCCGGTCCACATGATCCACCTGATAACCTTTAAAGTGACCTGCAACAATATCCACCTCACGACGATATGCTGCCATTAGTGGGTCCTTGGAATCCCAAGTGCCGGACACTTGTTGAGCCACCAGATCCGAGTCACCGAAGCACTTAACTCGGCTTAGATTCATCTCCTTAGCCATTCGAAGACCATGGAGTAAAGCCTCATATTCAGCTGCATTGTTAGTGCAAGGGAACATTAAACGGAGAACATAACAAAACTTATCACCTCGTGGGGAAGTTAATACGACTCCAGCCCCCGAGCCCTCCAATTGCCTGGACCCATCAAAATGAATAGTCCAATAAGTATGATCCGGCTTCTCCTCTGGCGCTTGTAATTCTGTCCAATCATTGATGAAATCCACAAGTGCCTGAGATTTGATCGCCGTTCGGGGTATGTATTTCAGCCCGTGAGGCCCGAGCTCGATAGCCCACTTAGCAATCCGGCCAGTTGCTTCCCTGTTCTGGATTATATCCCCCAAAGGAGCAGAGCTGACCAGCGTGATGGGATGACCTTGGAAATACTACTTAAGCTTCCGGCTCGCCATAAAAACCCCATACACCAATTTTTGCCAATGCGGGTACCTCTGCTTGGACTCAATACGCACCTCACTGATATAGTAAACCGGCCGCTGAACCGGATATTCCTTTCCTGCCTCCTTGCGCTCCACCACAATAGCCACACTAACAGCCAGAGCATTAGCTGCCACATATAGCAATAATGGTTCTTTATCCACTGGAGCGGCGAGAATCGGCGGATTAGCCAGCTGCCGCTTTAAGTCCTCAAATGCTTCATTAGCGGCGTCACTCCAGACGAAGTTATCCGTTTTCTTCAGCATCTGATACAAAGGGATGCCTTCTCGCCAAGGCGACTGATAAACCGGCTCAACGCGGCAATCCGACCTGCCAGGCGTTGAACATCATTGATACACTTCGGTTTAGCCAAGGAGGTGATGGCTTTGATCTTTTCCGGATTAGCTTCAATGCCCCTGTTAGACACCAAAAATCCCAAGAGCTTGCCTGAAGGTACACCAAAGACACACTTGGCCGGATTAAGCATCATCTTATAAACCAGCAGGTTATCAAAGGTTTCATTCAGGTTATCAATCAATGTCTTCTTCTTCCTTGATTTTACCACAATATCATCCACAAAGGCATGAACATTGCGGCTGATCTGTTTATGAAGACAATTCTGCACACACCGTTGATAAGGCGCCTGGGCACTCTTGAGCCCAAAGGGCATGGACACGTAGTAGAAGGCTCCAAAGGGAGTTATGAAGGCTGTCTTCTCCTGGTCCTTAACTGCCATTTTGATCTGATGATAACCAGAATATGCATCCAAAAAACTTAAACGCTCACAACCCGCCGTAGCATCAATAATTTGATCAATACGGGGGAGGGCAAAAGGATCTGCTGGACAAGCTTTGTTGAGATCTGTGTAGTCCACACACATACGCCAAGTGCCATTCTTCTTGAGGACCAGCACCGGATTAGCCAACCACTCAGGATGGAATACTTCAACGATAAATCCAGCCGCCAAGAGCCTGGCTACTTCTTCTCCAATAGCTTTGCGTCTTTCTTCATTGAACCGGCGGAGAAACTGCTTGACCGGTTTATACTTAGGATCAACATTGAGAGTGTGCTCAGCGAGTTCTCTCGGTACACCAGGCATGTCAGAAGGCTTCCATGCAAAGATGTCCCGATTCTCACGGATGAACTCGATGAGCGCGCTTTCCTATTTCGGATCCAAGTTAGCGCTGATGCTAAACTGCTTGGACGAATCGCCAGGCACGAAGTCAACAAGCTTAGTCTCATCAGCCGATTTAAATTTCAGGGCCGGATCATGCTCTGTAGTTGGTTTCTTCAACGAAGTCATATCTGCCGGATCAACATTGTCTTTGTAAAACTTCAACTCTTCTGTTGCACAAACCGACTCAGCATAAGCCGCATCACCTTCTTCACACTCCAGAGCAATCTTGCGGCTCCCATGCACGGTTATAGTTCCCTTGTGACCCGGCATCTTGAGCTGCAGATAGACATAACAAGGCCGTGCCATAAACTTAGCATAAGCTGGCCGTCCAAATAGGGCATGATACGGGCTTCTGATTTTCACCACTTCAAAGGTCAAGGTTTCTGATCTCGAGTCATGCTCATCTCCAAAAGCCACCTCCAGAGCTATCTTACCAACAGGATATGCCGACTTACCAGGCACCACACCATGGAACACCGTATTGGACGGTTTAAGATTTTTATCTGTTAGCCCCATGCGACGGAAAGTTTCATAATAAAGGATATTGATACTACTCCCTCCATCCATGAGTACCTTAGTGAACTTATAACCTCCCACCTGAGGTGCCACCACCAGAGCCAGATGACCCGGATTGTCAACCCGGGGCGGATGATCTTCTCTACTCCACACAATTGGCTGCTCGGATCAGCGCAAATAATGGGGCACCACCGGTTCAACGGCATTCACCGCCCTTTTATGAAGCTTCTGATTGCGTTTGTCCAAGCTAGTGGTGAAGACATGATACTGTCCGCTATTCAACTGCTTCGGGTTGCTCTGGTAACCCGACTGCTGCTGCTGCTGCTGATTGCCCTGATGATTATAGCCACCATGATTACCCTGATTACTTTGATTGTTATGTCCACCCTGATTACCGTGGAAGCCTGAACCAGAATTTCCTCCGCCATAACCCGGCCCATGAGAGCCGGGGCCCGAACCGCCTCCTGGTCCATGATCATACCGGAAAGAATCAGAATTTTTGAACTCCTGCATGATGTAACAATCTTTCCAGAGGTGCGTGGACGGTTCTTCCTTCGTCCCATGCTTTGGACAGGGCTGGTTCAACAGATAAGACAAACGGTCCGGATTAGGACTTGGCTTTCCACCGCGCTGGGGCGGTTTACCCTTACGCCGCTGGCCCTTGTCATGTGCATTAGTGTTAGCCACAAAGTCTAAACCGTGGTCCGCTTTACGCTTGCCGCCGTTTCCATGACCCGCCGGGTTGTGGTGCTGCCCCTTGGCGTTGCTGCTCTTTTTTCCCTTCCCTGTCTTATCATCGTCAGACTCGGGATCCTTGGTACTATCAGAGTCTGCATACTTCACCAGTGCAGCCATGAGGGTTCCTATGTCATTACAATGACCTTTGAGCCGTCCCAACTTTAACTTCAAGGTTTCAAACCGGCAATTTCCTTCCAATGTTAAAACTGCGGTGTCAGCGTTGATGCGGTCTGATGAATGCAAAATCTCCGAAACCCGGCGCACCCAATGGGTTGTTGACTCTCCTTCCTCCTGGACACAGGCAGCTAAGTCCACAATTGACATGGGCTGCTTGCATGTATCCTTGAAGTTCTGAATGAACCGGGCTCTCAACTCGGCCCATGACCTGATAGAATTAGCCGGTAAGCTCTTTAACCAAGTGCGGGTTGTCCCTTCTAGCATCATGGTGAAGTATTTCACACATGCCGCATCATCCACATCCAGCATCTCCATGGCCATCTCATAGCTTTCGACCCATGTTTCAGGGGATAAATCGGCGGTGTAATTCGGCACCTTGCGCGGGCCCTTGAAATCCTTAGGCAGGCGCACATTGCGTAACGCCGGGACGAGGCACGGCACTCCCAAAGAACTAGAGGTAACTCCTGGTTCCACCGATGTGGTTGGACGAACCGGAGTAAGCTGACGGGCTTCATGCTGCGCCGCTAACTCGGCCTCTCTGCGTGCCCGAGCCCGGTCCACCACCTCCTGAGCATCACCAGCACCACCCGCCGGGTTATTGCCACGGGGCGGATCACGGTTCCGCGCATTGCTTGACACTGCCGGTTCATCCATACGCCTGCTGTAACTCCGGCTTGGACGGGGAGTAGAATGAATCCGATCGCGACTATATGAATAAGCCTCCTGTTGAACCAAGGCTGTCTGAAGAAGCTCCTTAACCCGACGCGTCTCGACCGCCGCCGGAGAATCGCCTTCGATCGGATGGCCGCCAGCCGTGAAGCGGCAGCGACAATGTTGTCCATTGGGTTAGAATAATGACCCGGTGGCGTGGGGACATGCGGTACTACAATGTTGTTCTGACAAGGCGGATCCACCAAACGTGGCTGAACCGGCGCCCCTGCTCCAGGTGCCTCCGCCCGGTTTACCACCGGCGGATTACTGGTCCCTGCTCCTGGGGTGTTAAAGAGATTTCTAGCGTCATAAACCGGCGGCAGGCGAGATCGGTGCCTCCTCTTCAGGACTTCGTTCGACGCACTCTGATCCAGCATAATCCGGTAAGCTTGTGCATCCAAAGCGGCCCGCTCCGCGGCTATCCTGGTATCCTCAGCTGCTAAGTCGGCTTTGGCCTGGGTGATCTGATCTTTCACTTTCGCGATTTCCGCATTGTGTGCATCCTGATCCGCCGGTTAACCTCCGCCATCAGCATTGCCAACGCGTCAAACAAATCAGATAGAACCTGAGCTGGCGGTCGCACAGGGCCTCCTGCCCCGGCCGCTGCCGCCGCTGCCGATCCGGAAATCATCGCCGCTGCGGTCGAAGAGTGGAGCGCCGGTTGCGTGCCGGCCATGAAGATCGCAGCCCGGTTTGGCAGATCAAAGGGGTCCGGAATACTGTCGCCATCGGAACAGCCCCCAATCCGGCCATCTTGTAACTGATATAACGACTCGGTCTCTCCGGTCGATGACTCGTCGCCGGAATAAACGACGGTCTCACCACCAGATTCCGATCTATCCTCAGATTCCCCTCCATGGATAACTCCCACGAAGGCACGCTTCATGACAGGCTTGACCCGGGCAGATCTCGCACGCTGAGCCGTTTCGACGAGGTCGGTGCAGATGTCCGGCTCAGGGCCCGGTTCACCGATCTTGCCAATGAAAACGTGTATGCCACCAAAGGGGACCCGGTACCCGTACTCGATTGAGCCGGCCTCGGGGCCCCAGCCTGCATCGTCGATGTAGAGCTTGCCGCGACGACTCTTGGTCATCCGGCCCACAGCGTAACCCTTGAGTCCTTCGAAGTTGCCCTCCAAGAACTTGAAACCATCGTGCGATAGCCCCACGGTGGGCGCCAACTGTCGTGGTTTTGTCACGGCAGATGTCCTAGAGAAAGGACTTAGTCGTGGAGCCATCGCTACGGGTTAGCTTAAAGGGGTTAAAGCGGACAAGGGACGCAAGAGAGTTTTATACTAGTTCGGCCCCTTACGATGAAGGTAAAAGCCTACGTCTAGTTGTGATGGAATTGATGGGGTTTCGATGACCAGGGAGCGAATACGCTTTGCCTGAGTCTCGAGTTGTTGTCTGTTGTCCCTGAACCGCCGCCGGGTCGTCCCCTTATATACATGGGTTGACGCCCGCCGGTTTACAGAATCCCGAGGCCAGCTCATAATCGTGTCCGGCTCGGTCTCTGCTACTTCTATCTTACAACACAAGTTTACATATCAATGTCGGTTTATGTCTACAGGCCTTAAACCGGCTTTGGGCCCTGGGCCTTCATGAAGCGTCACCGTCTGTCTTCATGGACTTCAGATACAGATGAACTACTCATGGGGTTAACCCAGCCTCTCCTAGCCGGTTTACGCCCAGTGGTAATATCCCCAACACACTTAAAAACTAATGAAATTCAGGCACAACCCAAGGCACAGTTCAAGGTAAACTGGTGAAATGGAAAACATTTCAACTACATCTAACAAAAGCATAAAAAGGTATCATCTCTGAAGTTCATGTAGAATAAAAGCTGCTTTTCAAGTAAGCAATGACAGAAAAAATACTAAAACAAAATACACAAGCAAATAAAAGACAATGAAGTTCATGTAGAATAAAAATTGTAGTCCAAGTAAGCAGTCCAAGTTTCAAGACTTACATGACTAGTAGCCAAACAGACCATGGAAGTCTGTTTCAAACAAGTTAGAAGAAGCAATTGAGTACAACCATGTCTTCCTGATATCCAAGATATTATCATGGGAATAGTTTGCAAGAACCCCTTCATGAAACGAATTAACATTCGTAAGAATGAAGAATCCGCAGTCGATACTGTCATCAAATAAAGAGAACAGTGTTAAAAGAAATAAAGCCAAAGCATAAAAGATGTTGCAGCTTAAGTACAACTACAATTAAACAGAAATAGAGAGAAAGTGGAACTCATACTTGTTAGTATGTTGGGGGACATCAATCCAATTTAAAGGGAAATGGTCAATAGAAAGTGGACTTAAGGGTGTCTCCCTGTCATTGCTGGCATCGCTCCAAAGCTTCTTGATGTTATCAGTCATCCGCCAAAACAGGCGTATTGCATAGTCATCGTTTGGTCCATAGTAGGAGTCGAGAAGTTGGAACCTTGAATTCTTCATGTCAAGAAATATGGAAACCCAATGACCAACACCACCCAAGTGAGCAGGAAGTTCAGGTGGGTCAAAAGTCGAAAAAACAACCTGACGCAAGATAAACACAATCATTAAAACTGAAATTAATATCAAGAGCAAAAAAAATATAAACAGAGAGGATCACAGTGGAAACAAATACAGAGACAAAGAACAAAATATTGCTTACAGAATCATGCGCATCCATGCTATCTGGACCAGTCGCTAAGAAGTACTTCCTCACACGGGAATCAAAATGCCCTCTGAAAATCTTGTCCCAATATAATGCAGATAACAACAACATATGAAATACAATGAGACCAACAACTTTTTAACTAATATGGTAAAGAACAACAGAAAAGAAATTACTATGGGGTTGACTTACACAAACCCAATACGGCAGGATGAGTTTTTTTGATTCCTGGTATTTGGCACGTAGACAATACAGTGCAACCTCAGCTACATTAGATCAAAGCATTCCGTGAGGAGAAAAAGACATTGCGACATCTTCAACAGTAGCTTCACACTCATTGTTTTGGAACATAATCTTTGATCTAAAACAAACAAAAGAAAGTAAAGAAGTTCAGCATCAGAAACTCAAGAAGTTCACCACATAAAAAGCATATAAGTTTAGCTACATAACAACAGGCAGTACAAAAAGTTAGATGTTCAACATCAGAAAGTAAAGAAGTTCAGCAACAGAAAGTAAAGAATTTCAGGTATAAAACCATAGGCAGTTCATGTTAGATGAATATAAATTCTGACCAGCTACACTCACCTCTTAGAACGATCATTCTTAAGCCTAGATACACTAAAATAAAAGTCATCAACCTTCTTTCGGACGACAGAAAGTTCAATATCTGCTCAGCAAAAGAATAAAAATTAAGAGCAACATACAAACACATAGATCACGACAGGAGCAACAAACAACACAAGCACATCTTACCTGCTACACCGAAAGATAAACCACATGATTATAAACATCACAACCCATGTATTACAAACCTCCCCCCACATAAAAATAGCTTAACTTCACTTTACTTAGAAACCACATGACAAAGCAAAAACCAGAAGTTCGACTTGCACCACATAGACAGTACATAGGGATATCAAAGACTCAAACCAACAATAAAAGGGATGGGGATGGGGAAAAAAGAGAGAAGCATGCTCCTCTCTTTATGGATTCTTGCCTAGACCAGTTGCAGCTGTCGGATTCAGGGCTCCGCAGACCCAAGAAAGGTTCGAACTCTGGGGCGTGTGCGAAGAACTCAACCTCTCTAGCCAACCATTTCATCAAACCGACGGCCTAGCTCGATGCACAAGAAAGAAGAGCGACACAACAGTTTACCCAGGTTCGGGCCACCTTGTGGTGTAAGACCCGACTCCTGCTCTGTGTTGGATTAGCCTCGCGGGGGGCTGAGTATGAACTAGTACAAGGGAAGAACAACCTCATGAGGTCTGTTCTAGTGTGGTTGTCGGCTAGCGAGGTCTGGATCTGATCCAGCGAGAGCCCCCTTCTCTACGGTGATGGCTAAGCTATATTTATAGTGGCATCGGTCCTCTTCCAAAAAAAACAAGGCGGGAAGGGATCCCATAGTGGCCAATTTTGAAGGGGGACAAGTAGTACATCTTATCCTGATGAAAGGTGGTCTTCGCCTGCAAAGATTCTGGCCGTGACGCTGCGGTGGGCTCGGTGATGACATTCGTCCTGCCGTCCTAGCGGTCTTGGTCTTGTTGAATGGGAATGGAAACCTTTGGCTGATTCCACAGGACCGTGTGCCTGCGCTTGCCTCCTTGGCACCACAGAGGAAACCTGCTCTTCTGCGCCCTTTGGCGCCCGCCTGGCCTTGGTCGTCATGTCTGGCGTCACCTCAACCTCCTGAGATGGGCGCCTGCATAGAAATCTCCGCTCCATGGGAGCCGGCCTGGGGAGGCCGCTCCCTCCGGAAGTCTTGATGTCGTCCGCTTCGCGAGGCTTGACCCCTCGCGAGGGTCATATCCTGAAGGTGTTGTACATGGGCCGTACCAAGCCTTCGAAGGAGCCACGGCATGGGCCGCATGCAGCCAAGTCTGGGTACCCTGGTTCCCAGAACACCGACAGTAGCCCCAAAGCCCAAGGCGCGCTCGGACTTGGCTTCGAGGCAAAGCCAAAGGGCCAGGGCGAAGCACCGCAGGCCCCAATTGCCTGCGGACCGAGCTGACGCATGGCACTTGATGGGACGTGGGCGTCTCCGCTTCCCTACGCTGCCTCGGCAACTGCCCAGGCTGACGAAAACACTGGCGCCTGCCGCCGAGCCCTCATTGCCTTCTCTTCGACTTGCTCCAGATCCCCTTTCCTCCTACCGAGAGCGTCTCCAGGTCTGGGGGAATTTTCCCCTTTCCGCGTCTTTCCTTCCAAGATTATGCAGATGGCATCCGGAAAGGCGAAGCCGGCCGCGGGGTCCTCTTCTCCAGCGCAGGCCCTCAGCACGTCCTCCATCACCGAGGAGAGACACCTCGGTGCCGCGCCCTCGCTGACGGCGAGCAACCACAATGAGCAGAATGAGACGGTGCTCCTGGCCGGCTCCGCCGGCCCTAGGACCTTGGCGGAGACGTTCTATGCCTTCTTCCTTCACAACGTCTTTGCGGGGCTCGTCCCGCCTTTCTCTAGGTTCTTCACCGCCATCCTCAACCACTACTAAGTTCAGACTCTGCACCTCTAGCCCAACTCCATCCTTCTCTTGTCCATCTTCGCCTTCTACTGCGAGGAGTTCGTAGGCGGGCTCGTGAGGGCGCACAACGTTAATGGTGACGAAGCACCGGACATGCATGTTGTAATATCTCAGGAAATTCGTAGGAGGCGAAAACAGTTCTGATAGATGCACAAAATGATACAGGCTGCATGGGCTGGCCCTAATAGCTTGAGGATAATGCAGCCCGAGGGGCGCCCTCAACTGAACAAACCAAAAAGTCACCTGGTACCATCGTTGTAGAAGTGTTGGAGTAGCTGAAGATGCACGCTGAAGAGGCCATTCCTCACGAGTCGTCCGGCTCATGAGTCTCGGGGGGCTCCGGAGGTTCGGGGGGCTCGAGAGGATCCGACACCTTCTCCGTCAAGATTGCCTGACGCCTGGCCTCGTGGCTGCCAGGACGCCCTGCATGTAGCGCTGGTGCGTGGCAGCCATGTTCAGCAGGTTGAACGGCATGTAGACATAGCTGCGGGGGCAGCCCCCATTCTGGCCGACGCGAGACGGCCAGAAGAGCTCCTGAGAAGCGGCCCTGTTGAGACACAGATGCATAGCTCGCCACCCACGTTGGGGGCAATAGCTGCACTGAGTGGTGCGGGGTGGCGCTCGCCATGCATGGCTCGCGCCTCCTGAAGCTCTTCGATTGACTTGGTGATGAACTCCTAAGCACGTGGCGCTTCACGCCCTGCTCACGGAAGCGCGCGCTGAAGCATGCATCCACATGGTGCCCGAACGCGTCCCTTGTGACGCTGGTTATGTCAGAGGCCTTCCAGACGAGAGCCCCCGAGCCCGTCCTAAGATGGGTGCCGGGCGCACCTTCCTATGCAAGAGGAAAGGGTGCCCCAGCAGTGGGCGTGGGGCCTGAGGCACGATCGTCGGACGCCCCGGCCTCTCGAGGGCCTCTGAGGTCATCTGAGTTCTCGACCGCTCTGGCCTGGTAGGCGCGCTCGAGGGAGCACACCGCATCCTTCTCGTCACATGCAACTGTGATGATGCCGCCGCTTACTGCATCTTGAGAACATTGTAGCCATGGTGAGTCACTGCCATGAACTTGGACAGGGCCGGATACCCAAGGATGGCGTTGTACGGGAGGCAAATGTTGGCGACGTCAAAGGTGATGAGCTCGGTGCGGTAGTTGTCACGCTTGCCGAAGGTGACAGGGAGACGAGTCTATCCCAGGGGAACGCTGGAACCGTCGATCACCCCTTAGAAAGGCTTGGTGGGGAGGAGCTGGTCGTAGGGCACCTGGAGCCTCTCGAACGTGTCGGCAGAGAGGACGTTGAGCCCCGCGCAACCATCGATGAGTGTCTTGGTGACGAGGACGTTGCTGATGGTCGGCGAGCAGAGCATTGGGAGCACGCCAGCGGCAGCTGAGCACTTGAGCTGGTCTGTAGAGTCGAAGGTGATGGCGTACTTGGACCACCTGAGGGGACGCGATGCTCTGATCTTCGGAAGGGCCACGTTCACCTCATGAGCAAACTGCTTGAAGATGTGATGATAAGCGGGGGCCTGAGCGCCACCCAGGATGCATGCAATGGCGCGGGGCTCTTGGAAGCCCCCAGCCCCATCATCTTGCCGGTGGTCGTCGTTCCTCGGCGGCGGCGGCAGCAGAGGGAGGCCGGTGTTGCCCTGAGGACGGTCCTCACGAAGCTGGTCCCTCCAGAGGCCATCGCGATGCTGGCCCTGCCAGCGATCCTCACCGGGCTGATCACGCCATTCCTGGCGGGGGTCGCGGTTGTCCCAGTGGCCTCCTCCGCGGCCGTACCTATGGTCGTTGCGCTCGAGACGACGGCCAAGGCGCCCATCACGGATGGCCCTGAGCTCTTGGCAGTCATTGGTGTTGTGGCTGTGAACATTGTGGAAGACGCAGAACAGGCAGCTGCCCTTGGAGGATTCGGTGTGGTCGCAGCCGCGCTTCATCTCAGGTTCGCCCGCGAGCATAGTAGGGCCCTTTCTATTCACATCCTTAGCCTTGGCCTTCTTGTCTTCAGGATCGGCCTCCGGGAGCTCCAGGAGGGGGAGGCGACCATCCTCTGCCCTCGTGCATCTGGTTGCCATGTTGAACATCTCCAAAGCCGAGCACAGGTCCTCGTGTATGGCAAGCTCTTCCTTTATCTTGACATCGCGGACGCCATCAGTGAATGCTGAAATGATGGCCTCATCCGACACCTAAGGGATCTTGAGGCAAACATTGGTGAAGCGATGTATGTATTTGTGCAGGTTTCTCCTGGCTGTTGCTTGATGCGCCGCAGGTCACCTGCGGCAAGTGCGAGGTCGCGAGTGCCCTGGAAGTTGGCAAAGAAGCGCTTGCGCAGCTCGTCCCGGGAGGAGATCGATCCCATCGAAAGGTTCAGGAGACACAAGCGCGCGCCGCCTTTGAGGGCCATGGGAAACCAGTTTGGCATGACTTAGTCGTTGCTGTTCGCCGCCTCGATGCTCAGCTCATAGAGATGGAGGAACTCAGCCGGGTCACGGGTGTCGTCATAGCGTGGAGGCAGATCCGGCTTGAACTTGCCGGGCCAGACGATGTGGCGCAACTCCGGTGTTAAAGCACGGCAACCTCCCGCACTCACTGGGGCGAGCCACAGGGGAGGAGCCTAGTCTTGACGCCCGCGCACCATCGCCTCTGGCGGCACGCGGTCTTAACGTGGCAGAACTTGAAGCGCACGCGCCTCTCCTTGGGGCCGCTGCACCACCTGGCAGCTTTCTTCATCACGAGCCGGCGCCCTGGGGAGCCTCACGCCTTGGCTCGGGGTCCAAGCCATGTGGAGGAGGAGGAGGAGGCACGCCGTGATCCACGTCACCCGCGGGGGACGAAGCGAGCGGGACCGTGCAGGTGCCTCGCCAGTAGCGCTGACGAGCTCGGCGATGCGGGCGAGCCAGTCGTCTAGAGGTCGTTGGCCGGGCGATAGTGCAGGAGCTCGCGCGCCATGAGCAACGCAATCTATGCATTCTCCAGCCCACGACGAGCGTGAGAAGACGACGCCGTGACAGGAGTGGGTGATGGAGTCGCGGTGCGGCCGTCGCGCTGCATGGATGGTGGTAGTGACGAGTCCTGCTGCTCGTGGGCAGCAGGGTCAGTGGCGTCGTTAGCCACCGGGGAGGTAGAGCGGCAAGGCGCGCCGTTGCCCACAGGTGCCGTCTGAGCGACACAAGCGGCCCGACGCTCGGCACGGACACGCCGGGCGTCAGCCATGGGAATGACGGAACATCGGTGGAGCGATTGACGGAGAAGAGGTTTCGACACGCCCCTACCTGGCACACCAAATGTCGGATTCAGGGCTCCGCAGACCCAAGAAAGGTTCGATCTCCGGGGCGTGTGGGAAGAACTCAATCTCTCCAGCCATCCAGTTCGTCACCCCCACGGCCTTGCTCGAAGCCCAAGAAAGAAGAGGGACACAACGGTTTACCCAAGTTCGGGCCACCTTGCGGTGTAAGACCCTACTCCTGCTTTGTGGTGAATTAGCGTCGCGGGAGGCTGAGTATGAACTAGTACAAGGGAAGAACAACCTCATGAGGTCTGTTCTAGTGTGGGTGTCGGCTAGTGAGGTCTGGATCTGATCGAGAGCCCCCTTCTCTACGGTGAAGGCTAAGCTATATTTATAGTGGCATCGGTCCTCTTCCCCCAAAACGAAGGCGGGAAGGGATCCCACAGTGGCCAATTTTGAAGGGGAGCAAGTAGTACATCTTATCCTGATGAAAGGTGGTCCTCGCCTACAAAGCTTCTGATCGTGACGGTGCAGTGGGCTCGGTGATGACATCCGTCCTGCCGTCCTAGTGGCCTATTCTTGTTGCACGAGGATGGAAACCTTTGGTTGATTCCTCAGGACCCCGCGCCTGCGCTTGCCTCCTTGGCACCGACGAGGAAACATGCTCCTCTGCGCCCGCTGGCGCCTGCGTGGCCTTGGTCGTCATGGCTGGCATCACCTCAACCTCATGAGATGGGCGCCGGCATAGTCTCTGCTCCTTGGGAGCCAGCCTAGGGAGGCTGCTCCCTCCGGAGGTCTTGATGTCGTCTGACTCACGAGGTTTGGCCCCTCGCGAGGGTCTTGTCTTGAAGGTGTTGTAGATGGGCCGTACCAGGCCGTCGATGGAGCCACGTCATGGGCCGCAGGCAGGCAAATCTGGGTATCCAAGTTCCCAGAACGCCGGTAGTAGCACTGGAAAGATCATACTCCTTTCCGAAGCTATTACTTTCAGTCTCTTCATCATCATCTCCAGTAGACATTGCAGTGTCCTTGGCAAGCACACTAGTAGCAGCTGGAGCAGCTGGAGAATCTGAAACAACAAAAATTGTTGGTTGTGCTGTAGTAGGAAGAGCTGGAGAACCAGCATCAACAATAACTAATGGCTCTGCTGGAGGAGACTTCCCCGGGCTTGCACAAGCACTACCAGTTTCAATAGCAGCCTCGATGGGATCTTTATCTAAAATAATATCTCCAGCTATCTTGCCCTGCTCAGCATCAGAAACCCCAGCACCGATGGACGACTGAGGTTCAGTTGGATCCGGCCCATTGGAGCAGCCAGTCCGTGATACAGCCTTGTGTGCAACCTTCTCTGAAAGAACACTAGCATCATTATTCTGCGGCAAGAACAAAAAGTGAATAAAAATGGGCACATAGTAAAAAAATGTACAAGTAAAACCAAAATGAAACAAATGGACAAGAAAAATGATACTAGGATCACTGCCATGAACCTCGTCAACAAATAAATCACTTGCAGGAGCAAATTCATGCACAGGGACAGTTCTACTTTCAGGTAAAACATCCTGATCAACCCTAGCACCGTCATCAACAGCCTACAAAAATCATATAGAACACAATGTCTAACTAGGAGAAGTTCACATTATATAATTAAAGAAGGTCAGCTATGACCACTGACACATGAGGAAGTCCAAAGGCAGTAAACATAGAAGGTCAGATATCAAACTACTATCATACAAAGGAAAAAAGGGCCAGTTAGGGAAAGCATAGAAGTATAGATACTGTAGGCCTGGAAGTTCAGATACTGTAAACAAAGAAGGTCAACTATGAAACACTAATACTGAAAAAAGAAGTTGAGAACACATGAAATCAAGAAGGGTCACTTATGACAAAAACGGTAATAAGTGAAAGCTAACAATGAACACTAATTCAAAGAACTATCAAAGCCAACATAAACAAACCTCTTCAGTATGCACCTCGTTGCCTGCTTCATGACCCAAACGAACAGAATCTTTCCTCTGAATTTCACTGACAACAACACTAGCCTCATCTTCAAAAGGCTTGCAACCAGCATCCAGCATTTCCTTGAACAGCCCAAAGCTAGTACGGACGTGGGAAGTGCTCTGATGAAGCTCATCAAGAAAACTAGCTTCAATTAACAAAACCTCCTTCGAAGACTCAACGTCAAAACCATTGCCAGGGCAAAGAATCCAATCGACGCGACTAAGACGCTCATGACTTGTTGGAACACGGGCCATCTCCCCACAAACAGTTTCCAGAAGACCATCAATCCTAACAAGGGAAACATTGGCAGTATCAAAGAAACCCTCAGAAGAAACGCCACCTGCAACACTCACAGGGGTAGAAGAACCTCCAGGATCTATAGGGGGAGCACCAATATTGACATCCCGGGAGATTAAAATCTTGGGGCAACTCCACTCCCTCGGCCAGTAGCACGAGGCATAGTAAGAACAGGACGTTCGATATGCCTAAAGAACACAACGTCAGCCCGTGTCTTCCACTACATACAAAACAAAAGTCAACGCATCAAAAAACAATGAAGGAACATGGAACAAATATTGAAGACAGTTTCAGAAGTTCAAGTTAAACTATATAGGAAAGAATGATGCATAGAAACACTCACAGGTAGTTTCCCAAACACCCAGTTGGCTAGGTCATCATCACCCTTCTTAACCAAGTCAGCAGTAGCAAGCTCAGTTATCTTGGCCTGATCCATGTATTTGATGCAAGGGGTCCTCAAATCAACAACTGGCTTCTTGCCAATGATAAGGCAGTCCAGATACATAGCGGCGCAATACCATAGCATGTAACAGCTTTTCCTCTACTAGTCCCTTGCTGATACCTAGTAACAGCCCTTCGAATATCATCAACAACCAACGGACAATAGTCCATATTTTCCATATCTTCAGAAACAAGATTCTCAGCCATTGCTGCCTCCCTAGACACTCGTCTAGATGTACCAGGAATAATAACCTTCATGAAAAGAATCAGGTAAAACACCTGCAGAGCCAGGTCATCATTCTTCTCATCCTTCACAAGTTCCCCAAGGATCTTCCGCAGATCCTTTGTCTTGATATCATCACTCCTCTTGTAGCCAAGTTTGGCCTTCAGCCTCATAACAGCATCATCAAACCCATCCTCCGAGGGCCTAGGAGGGGTACGATCACCTTGATCGAATCCAAAAAGATGGTGAACAGCATCACTTGTAATATGCAAAACCTTGTTCGCCTCACCCATGTCCAGAATCATAGTTAAAGGGTCAATCATTGTGTAGATGTGGCCCGTCAAAGGAGGAGAAATGTTGGAATCAATCTTCAAATCAAACAAACAACCAAAACCAGTCTTGATAACCCTCTCCTTGTGCCTAAGTTGTAGCAATTCTGCGCACAACTTGACCTCTTTCAGTGAGCAATGAACCGTCTTGTTAAAACATTTCGCATCATCTCCTCCTTCATCAACTTCTTCCACTGCTTTGCCTCCTCTCTTCCTTAGCTAAGGCCGCTTCACAAGGTGATACTGCAAAAAATGCAATGACAAGGAAAAAAGGCAGAACAATGAGATAAACAAACTAAACCAAGAGTTCACTAATGCTGAATTGGAAAAAGTACATAAGGAAATAGAGCATGGACCAAAAAATGTATATAGCAGAAGTTCAACCATTAAAAACAAGAAGTACAGCTGCTTTCAAAATGTTAGCACTGTACATTTCAGAAGTTCAACTATGTCTACATAGGCAGTACAACCATGTTTGACCAGAAGTTACGCTTCTCTAAATGTTATAAATTTACAAAGCAGAAGTTCAACTATGTACACCAAGGAAATAAAACCATGTATACCAAGAAGTTCAGCTAATTTCTTCATGTATATATTCAGAAGTTCAGCAATGTACATAAAGGCAGTAATACCATATAAACCAAGCAGTTCAGCTAATTTCTTCCTGTATATAAGCAGAAGGTCAGCTAAGGGGAAACAACACCAAAGAGGAAACAAGGGCGTTGCGCGTCCTGGCGCCTGCCTGGTGCCGATGGTCATGGCTCACGTCACGAGAGTCTCTGAGGTTTGACCCGCCTTGATATCTCCGCTCCTCGTGAGCCCGCCTGGCTAGGCCACTCCTAAGGAGGTCTTGCGTCGCCCGCCTCACGAGGTTTGGCCCCTCGCGAGGCTCTTGGATGCCTGGTTGATGAAGATGGGCCGGACGGCCCGCTACCTTAGCCACCCCGTGGGCCGCAGGTAGGCAAGTCTGGGGACCCCCGTTCCCAGAACACCAACAGTAGCCCCCGGGCCCAAGGTGCGCTCGGGCTTGGCTTCGCGGCGAAGCCAAGGGTCAAGTACGGAGTGCCACGGGCCCCCACAGCCTGCGGCCTCGGTCGACGCGTGGCGGATGATTGGACGTGGGCGTCTCCGCTTCCCCACGTTGCCTTTTAATCCGCCTGGCTATGCGGCCCCCGCATCTCACACAGTTATTCTTCCTTCGCCCACGCCTGGCTCCCCCAATCTCCCTCCTTCCTCGAGACTCTGCTTTGCCCTTCCAATCTGACTTGCGCTCCGCCTGCTTCATCGCCATGGCGCCGAAACAGGCTGAAATGGGGAAGAAACCTTTGTCTTCGCCAAGTGCGCCTTCGCCCTTTGAGCCTGCACTCGGCCGGCCTCGGGTGCTCAACAACGAAGCCATGGACAAGGTGCGCCCCATGCTTGCCTCTAGTTTCAACGAGTGGGGAGAGATGGTGGCTTGCCCGCGTCTCACACTCGCACAGCACGGGCAGCCACTGAGGTCCCGATCTTCATAGATGCCCTCTGGGTTGGCCTGATTCCTCCCTTCTCCGCCTTCTTCAACGCGGTGCTCGAGCATTACCAGATCCACATGCTTCATCTCGACCCTCAATCTGTGACCCTTCTTGCCGTCTTCGCCTTCTTGTGCGAGGCCATGGTGGGTATCGCTCCTTCTGTGGTCCTCCTCCGCAATTTCTTCTCATTGCATCTGACCGGTCCCCGGCGGAGCTCGGGGTGCGTGAGCTTCCAGGCCGTGGCCGCGACGGCGGGCGCGGGGATTGACTTAGAGCTTCCTTCATCCACGAGCGAGTTCCGTACACGATGGGTGAGGGAGTCCTGGATTGGGGGTCCTCGGACCGCCGGACTATATACTTTGGCCGGACTCTTGGACTATGAAGACACAAGATTGAAGACTTCGTCCCGTGTCCGGATGGGACTCTCCTTTGCGTGGAAGGCAAGCTTAGCAATTCGGATATATAGATCTCCTCCCTTGTAACCGACTCTGTGTAACCCTAGCCCCCACCGGTGTCTATATAAACCGGAGGGTTTAGTTCGTAGGACAAGAACAATCATAATCATAGGCTAGCTTCTAGGGTTTAGCCTCTACGATCTCGTGGTAGATCAACTCTTGTAATACTCATATCATCAAGATCAATCAAGCAGGAAGTAGGGTATTACCTCCATCGAGAGGGCCCGAACCTAGGTAAACATTGTGTCCCCCGCCTCCTGTTACCATCCGCCTTAGACGCACAGTTTGGGACCCCCTACCCGAGATCCGCCGGTTTTGACACCGACATTGGTGCTTTTATTCAGAGTTCCACTGTGCCATCACCATAAGGCTTGATGGCTCCTTCGATCATCGACAATGATGCGATCCAGGGTGAGGTTTTTCTCCCCGGACAGATCTTCGTATTCGGCGGTTTCGCACTGCGGGCCAACTCGCTTGGCCATCTGGAGCAGATCGAGAGCTACGCCCCTGGCCATCAGGTCAGGTTTGGAAACTTAAACTATACTGCCGACATCTGCGGAGACTTGATCTTCGACGGATTCGAGCCCATGTCAGGTGCGCCGCACAAACACGACGAGCATGACTTAACTCTGCCGTCGGACGGTGTTCGGGAGATCACACCTGTGGCTACTCCGGCCCTCAATCCGGAGCAGATCACGCCGTCCGAGGACGGATGGTTGGACCCCGCCACGGAGGTCACACACTCAGCGGCGTTAGAGCCGAATACTGACTTCACCTCTTACGAGACCCGTGTTGCCGAACCCTTGGATTCGTCCCCGGCCACGGGCTCCGAACCGCTTGCATCCGTCCCTATCGAATCTGATTGGGCACCGATCATGGAGTTTACCTCCGTGGATATTTTCCAGTACTCGTCCTCGGGCGACGTGCTAGACTCATTAAGGTCTCTCTCCTTGTCAGGAGACCCTCGGCCGAACTATGTCCGGCTCGAGTGGGAAGCGGATGACGAAGAAATTCGTTCCCCACCCACCACCCACTTAATAGCCACTGTCGACGATTTAACCGACATGCTTGATTTCGACTCCAAAGACATCGACGGTATGGATGACGATGCAGGAGAGGAACAGGAACCACCGCCCACAGGGCGCTGGACAGCCACCTCATTACACGATATATACATGGTGGATACACCCAAAGAAAACAATGACAAGGAACGGAAGGATGCAGTGAAGGATAATCCCCTCGAGAAGCAACCAAAGCTACGACGTAGGCGCCACTCCAAATCCCGCATCGGCAAAAACAGCGATAACAGCGCAAGAAAGAATAATACCCCGATCGACTCCAAAGGAAACGACGACCACATTGACCTAGCAATAGAGCAGGATGAACCAACGGACGACAAACATAGTACGGAGCCGCTGTCCGACCACGGCAACGCCGAGGGTAAAACTAATCAACTTGTCTCCGGAGAGGAGAACAGTCCGGACGACGATGCACACATCATCCCGGAAAGGCACTTGGAGCAAGAGAACCTCCATAGAAGGCTTATTGCCACCGCGAGGAGTCTAAAGAAGCAGAAGCAAAGGCTTAAGGCCGCGCAAAATACACTCAACAGTAGATGGAACAAAGTGCTCGACACTGAAGAAAAATACGGTGGTAGTCGCCACACAAAGAGCTATCCAAAGCGCAAGCTGCTGCCTGAATTTGATGCCGAGGCTTTAGAGCCTATACAGCCGAAAAATAAAATGGCCGATCAGCCGAATCGACCACCCCGTGGCCGCGATAGGGCGGCTAACGATGTCGCACATAAGTTAGCACACGATTTACGTGAGGACTTGCACCAAAAAGTCGGTATGACCAGGTCCATCTACAGATCTAGGAAGCACGCTCCAGCACAGAATCAAAAACAAACACTACAACCGTCAGAATGCCATGACACATCCAAATACAGGGGTGCCGCGCACCCCCTATGCTTCACCAATGAGGTGCTGGATCACGAATTTCCAGAGAGATTCAAACCCGTGAACATAGAGGCATACGACGGAACGACAGACCCTGGGGTCTGGATTGAGGACTTATCCTTCATATCCACATGGCTCGCGGAGATGATCTCAACGCCACCCAATACTTGCCCCTCAAGTTGAAAGGACCAGCTCGGCACTGGCTGAAGAGCCTCCCTGAAAACTCAATTGGAAGTTGGGAAGAGCTTGAGGATGCTTTTAGGGCTAATTTTCAAGGGACCTATGTCCGACCTCTGGATGTAGACGATTTAAGTCATATAATACAACAGCCCGGAGAGTCAGCCGAAAGCTTTGGAACAGATTCCTCACTAAGAAGAATCAAATTGTCGACTGCCCGGACGCCGAAGCCTTAGCGGCTTTCAAACACAGTGTCCGGGATGAATGGCTCGCCAGACACCTCGGCCAGGAAAAACCGAGGACAATGGCAGCCCTAACAAGCCTTATGACCCGCTTTTACACGGGCGAAGATAGTTGGCTGGCCCGTAGCGGCACCTGCGACCCAGGCACATCCCAAGTAAGGGATGGCAATGGTAAACCACGACGCACTAAAAGCAAGCGTCAAAACAATGAAGACAACCCAGACAACACGGCGGTAAACGCCGGATTCAGGGGCTCTCAACCCGGTCAACGGAAAAAGCCATTCAAAGGCAGCAAAGATGGACCGTCCAGCCTAAACAAGATTCTAGACAGATTATGTCAGATTCATGGCACCTCCGACAAACCTGCAAATCACACCAACAGAGAATGCTGGGTCTTCAAGCAGGCTGGCAAGCTAAACGCCGAACACAAGGGGAGGGAGACACCAATAGAAGCCAAGGATGAGCCTCGCCAGCAAAACAATAGGGGACGGAAAAAATTCCCACCGGAGCTCAAAACAGTGAACATGATTCACGTAACGAAGAAGAGGAGCAAATGCGCACTCCGAGACGTACGCACCGTGGAGCCCGTCACCCCCAAGTTAAACCCTTGGTCGGCCTGCCCGATCACTTTTGATCGCAGGGATCACCCGACTAGTATCCGACATGGTGGATCGGCTGCCTTGGTGCTAGACCCAATAATTGACGGATACCATCTCACCCGAGTCCTTTTGGACGGCGGCAGTAGTCTTAATCTGATATATGAGGACACAGTCCGCAAAATGGGGATAGACCCGACAAGAATTACTCAAAGCAATACTACCTTTAAAGGAGTAATACCAGGCCCAGAGGCCCGCTGCACAGGCTCTCTAGTACTAGAGGTTGTATTCGGTTCTCCCGACAACTTTCGAAGCGAAGAATTAACCTTCGACATCGCTCCATTCCGAAGCGGCTATCACGCACTACTCGGAAGAACGGCTTGCGCTCATTTTAATGCAGTACCGCATTACGCTTATCTTAAGCTTAAGATGCCCGGTCCACGTGGCACCATCATAGTTAGCGGAAACGCAGAGCATTCCTTACGTGCAGAAGAATTTGTGGCGGCTCTAGCAGCCAAACACTGAATGGCCTCTCCAACCAGAATAAATGATCGGTCGTCAAGACCGCGGACACGGCTAGACGAGTCTGGCGCACCACTAGCTGTAAAAGCTCAGATAAACCTAAGATTGGGTTGATGGATATACCCCCATAGGTGGGGCTAGGGGCTTCCCGCATGTAAAAAGGACTATGGTTCGGCTTGATCTTATTTAGATTGAATTTTAATGGTTCATTAAGAATAACCAATTTTTCGCACGAAAACATTCACCTGGGTTTTTCTCTTTTACAGATGATAATCGTGCTACACCCTTCCAGTATACGGCACAACAGAGACACAGGCGCAGACGTGTAGCAGGGCCCCGCTCAAAGGTTTCTTTTTAGATCACGGCCATGTGTAAACCTTTCTTACTGTCTCTTGTTGCTTCACACCCTCCGGATACTCAACACAACCGAGAGGGATGCTGGCATTATTGGCATTTCGCAACGTCAGACTAATGCACGTACTTGGAAATTCGGGGTTCATTATCAAGGGCGTTACTCAGCCCGGTATATGTTGTAAAGTCCGAATACCTTACGGAGTGTTCGGCGTCGCGAGTTTGGCCTTATATGCATCAGCTCCGAATCATGTCTTTGGTCAATAGTTGGGTTTGCCCGGCTCCCGTGTTTCGCTACCTTATGTTCCGCCCTATCGGCTAAGGTGGCACCTGGAGAACTGCTGCGATTGTGCCCTGGTTCATCTGGATGAGCACCTCAGTAGAGAAAGCCGAAAACTGACTGTCATGATAAAGCGCGAGACTGGTCAACCACTCGAGGACTCAGCGGAATCTTCGTGATTCCTCCGCATTAATGAAGGACCGGCTTCCCGGTCATGTATGTACGAGCACCGTATTCGGATAAGCGCGGAAGTACCAGGGGCTATATAGTAGCCCCACCGTCAAACTCCTATGGCTAAGTGAAAGTGTTAAAGCAATATAGTTTGATTGCCTTGTTCGCCACGCTATCACCTCCTTAATGGACCAAGACGTTGGATCAAGTGTGAATACACGCTTTTCCGAACACCCCCGCATTATATGCGTGGGGGCTGAAGCCGACGACTGCAAACTTTCAGGTTATATACATACATAAACGGCCGTACAGGAGGCATCATAATACTTTCAGGCAAAAGTATAAACACAACCTTTATAATCGAAATAGCATCGTTTTTACAATTGGGATACATGTCACTCGAACATGATACTCTTCGAGCACTGAGCCTCTATTAAAAGAGCGCCTTCTAGGACTTCTCCAAAATAGTGCTCGGCCGAGACCTGGCCTACGGCCGGACCCGGTTGCAATAGCGGTGGCCTCCATTGTAACGCCCACGATGCGGCTATATCTCCCACGTGTCGAGGCACGAATTAGAGGCATAACCGCATTGTGGTATTGTCGCAAGAAGGGTTATCCTCACACAATCCCATGTAATGAAAAACAATGGGATAACGAGAGTTGGCTTCAAATCGTCACTTCACACAATACATAAATACAAATCATACATCATCCAAATCCACACATAGACCGACTACGGTCAAATCCAAATGAAAATAAGATAACCCCAAATGCTAGATCCCCGATCGTCCCAACTAGGCTCCACTACTGATCATCAGGAAAAGAAACATAGTAACGACCACGTTCCTCATCGAACTCCCACTTGAGCTCGGTTGCGTCACCTGCACTGGCATCGTCGGCACCTGCAACTCTTTTGGTAGAATCTGTGAGTCACGAGGACTCAGCAATCTCACACCCGCGAGATCAAGATTATTTAAGCTTATAGGAAAGGATGGTGTAATGAGGTGGAGCTGCAGCAAGCAACTAAGCATATATGGTGGCTAACATATGCAAATGAGAGCGGGAAGAGAAGCAACGCAACGGTCAAGAAGTGATCCTGGAACTACTTACGTTCATGCATAATTCAAACCGTGTTCACTTCCCGGACTCCGCCGAGAAGAGACCATCACGGCTACACACACGGTTGATGTATTTTAATTAAGTCAAGTGACAAGTTCTCTACAACCGGACATTAACAAATTCCTATCTGCCACATAACTGCGGGCACGGCTTTCGAAAGATAATACCCTGCAGGGGTGTCCAACTTAGCCCATCATAAGCTCTCACGGTCAACGAAGGATAAACCTTCTCCCGGGAAGACCCGATCAGTCTCGGAATCCCGGTTTACAAGACATTTCGACAATGGTAAAACAAGACCAGCAAAGCCGCCCGAATGTGCCGACAAATCCCGATAGGAGCTGCACATATCTCGTTCTCAAGGCACACCGGATTGTCCAAGCTTCCGATAGGCGAGCCCAGGGTTGCCCCTGGTGGCCACCGGCGACTGACAGGTAGGACCAATACTCAGAGGAGCACTGGCCCGTGGGTTTAAAATAAAGATGACCCTCGGGCTCGCGAAAACCAAAGGGAAAAAGGCTTAGGTGGAAAATGGTAAAACCAATGTTGGGCCTTGCTGGAGGAGTTTTATTCAAGGCGAACTGTCAAGGGGGTCCCATAAATCACCCAACCGTGTAAGGAACACAAACTCAAGGAACATAATACCGGTATGACGGAAACTAGGGCGGCAAGAGTGGAACAAAACACCAGGCATAAGGCCGAGCCTTCCACCCTTTACCAAATATATAGATTCATTAATTAAATAAGAGATATTGTGATATTCCAAAAATATCCATGTTCCAACATGGAACCAACTTCAACTTCACCTACAACTAGCAACGCTATAAGAAGGGCTGAGCAAAAGCCAAACAACGGTTTGCTAGGAAAGGATGGTTAGAGGCTTGACATGGCAATATGGGAGGCATGATATAGCAAGTGGTAGGTACCGCGGCATAGCAATAGAGCGAACAACTAGCAAAGCAAAGATAGAAGTCATTTCGAGGGTATGGTCATCTTGCCTGCAAGGTTCTCAGAGTTGTCGAAAGCTTGATCCTCGTAAGCATACTCAACAGGTTCCTCGTTCACGAACTCGTCTCCCGGCTCTACCCACAACAATAACACAAGCAATGGAACCACAATCAATCACGGGAAATGCACAAGGAACATGATGCAAAACATGCATGATATGCGAGATATGATATGCGATGCATATGCGTGCTCCGGAAGAAAAAGCATGAACAGAGCAGTAACTTTGCAAACCAAGTATTCCACTGGAAAGATGAGATGATTTCGGTCGAAATCGATATGAACATCACTGGAAACGGATGCACGGTTTGCAAATGGCAAGCAAAACAAGAATGACACGATTCTGCGATTAACAGCATGATAGCACTTAGAATACAACAAGTAACTATGCTACAGCACTCCAACATAGCAACAAAGTATATGGCAGTAATCTACAGGAGATGCTTGACAAAAGATGAACACTGAGCTACGGCTAGATCACATCATAACAGGTTCAAACAATCATGGCAAAAGTGCAAAAGATATCAGTTTCACAGACAGTGAAATTACTGGACGTGGCGTAAACAGCATCAGGTAGCAATGTTCAGAGCAAGCAATCAACATGCTACAGGAACATAAAGTAGCAAAACAAGGCATGGCATGAATATACTAAATGCATAGAAAGGATCAGAAGATATGATGGCATCCATGTAAACATAGCAAGTTCCGTTAACAGGTTCCAGACTTGGCAAAAAACAGAGCATGGCATTAACAGCTTTAGGAAGGCATCTTGGTGAGCTTGATTCACTCATCACAAAGCAATGCATGACAAAACAAGCACAACTATATCTACAAAACATCCTTACTGAACATGCCCAGAAGAAACATGGATCTCACTGTAGCCACAAGGATACATAGCAACAAAATAACAGCAATAACATACTTAGTGAAAATCCTAAGTCCCTGAAAACAGAAACATCATGAAGCCTAGTTTGCATGCTTGTGCTAGTCACCACATAGATCACAAAAATACATGGCATACACCTCTGTAAAGATGGCATGGCATAGATCAAAACACATGTAGAGCTCATACTCATAAGATGCACACATTAAACGCAACAAAAATAACAAAACACCAAGTTATGTAAACAGACAGCAGTAAACATCATATAGCACTCTTGCACCAGAGATTTGGGCATCAAGATGGACTCAAACGAGCATGGCACAGTGGAACAAAATGAAGAGCATCTCGAGGCGAACAATTCAATATATTATATGCACAAATCGGAGCAGTATGCAAAGAGTTATGATGCGTCAGAGTATGCAACATAATACACTATTCTCAGGACTTAGAGAAATCGAGGGGAGGGGAGAAACTCAACCACTCGATCCAGATCGAGATCTGGCCTGATCGAGGCTCGCCGGAGTCGGGGCGCACGGCGGCCAGAGCGGAGAGGAGGGAGAGGCCGCGGGTCGGAGGAGAGGTCGGGGAAGGAGGAGGAGGCCGGGCGCGCGGCGGCGACGCGACCGGGAGACGGCGCGCGGCGGGCGCCGGCGGACGGCGGCGCCGGCGTCGGAGCGCGGCGGGGCGCGGGAGGCGCGGGCCTCAGGCGAAGCCAGGCAGCGGGGTCGGCGCGCGGGCTGGGAGGGCCGGCCTCTGGTCCGGGCGGGCCGCGGCGCAGGGACGGCGGCGACGCCCATGTGGCAGGCGGCGATTGGGCGAGGGCGGCGGCGGGATTCGTCCGGCGCCGGGCGGACGTGTCCGGCGCGCGGAGGGAGCGGTGGCTAGTGTTTGGACGCAAATTTCGGAGGGGGAGGTGCTTATATAGGCATAGGGAGCTAGGAGAGTCCAAATGGAGTGCGGTTTTCGCCCACACGATCGTGATCGAACGAGCGAGAGCATGGAGGGGACTTAGAGGGGTTATTGGACTGTTTGGAGGGGGGGTTTGCTGCAACACACGAAAGGGCTTTGCGGTTACCCGGTTAACCGTTGGAGCATCAAACGACCTCCAAATGGAACGAAACTTGACAGGTGGTCTACCGGTGGCATACCAAGGCCACTTGGCAAACCTCGGTCCATTCCAAGAATGTTTAACACCCGCTCACGAAAAGAAACAAGAGGGGTGCGCCAGTGCATGTGGGAGTGTCGGATTGCAAAACGGACAACCGGGAAAATGCTCAGATGCATGAGACGAACACGTATGCAAATGAGATGCACATGATGACATGATATGAAATGCTTGACATGAACAAAATGCAAAACAAAAAACAAAACCCGACCACGAAGGGAATAACATAACACATAGCCGAAAATGGCAAGAGTTGGAGTTACAAATATGGAAAGTTACATCCGGGGTGTTACAACACTCCACCACTACGAGAGGATCTCGTCCCGAGATCTAGGACTGAAAGAACTCCGGATATTCGGAACGGAGATGGTCCTCGCGTTCCCAGGTGGCTTCCCGGTCGGAATGGTGTGACCACTTCACTTTCAGGAATTTGATTGACTTGTTGCGAGTCTTGCGCTCAGTTTCATCAAGAATAGCAACGGGGTGCTCATGATAAGACAGATCTTCTTGGAGGTCAATCTCTTCAAAGTTGATGATGCGCTCAGGAGTCTTGAAGCACTTGCGAAGCTGTGACACGTGGAACACATCGTGCACGTTCGCGAAGTTGGAGGGAAGCTCAAGTTGATAGCTGAGGTCGCCTCTTTTGCCAATGATCTTGAAAGGACCCACGTATCTAGGGGCAAGCTTCCCTTTGATACCGACGCGACGAGTGCCTTTCATTGGAGAGACGCGGAGGTAGACATGGTCTCCGATCTCGAAAACCAAGTCACGGTGCTTGCTATCATAGTAACTCTTCTGGCGCGATTGCGCGGCTTTGAGATTTTCACGGATGACTTTACACATTTCTTCAGCCTCTGTGATTAAGTCGTTGCCAAGAAGTTGGCGTTCACCAGTCTCTGACCAATTGAGAGGAGTACGGCACTTTCTGCCATAGAGAATCTCGAATGGGGCCTTGCCCGAACTCGCTTGGAAGCTGTTGTTGTAGGAGAATTCGGCATATGGAAGACAACCTTCCTATTTCATGCCAAAGGAAATGACACAAGCCCTGAGCATATCTTCAAGGATTTGATTGACTCGCTCGACTTGGCCACTAGTTTGAGGATGGAAAGCTGTGTTGAAGCGAATGTTGGTGCCCATGGCCTTCTGGAAGGAGTCCCAGAACTTAGAAGTGAAGATGCTTCCATGATCTGAAGAAATCAGTTGTGGAATGCCGTGCAAGGAGATATCCTGGAGGTGTATAGCTCTGCCAACTGAGCTGCTGTGATAGATTCTTTGATTGGAAGGAAATGAGACACTTTAGTAAGCTTGTCAATGACAACGAAGATAGCATCATTTGCGCGCTTGGACTTTGGAAATCCAGTCACGAAGTCCATTTTGATATGATCAAACTTCCATTCTGGAATAGCAAGAGGTTGGACGAGACCAGCTGGTCGTTGGTGTTCTGCTTTCACCCTTCGACAGACATCACATTCAATTACGAATTGAGCGATTTCTCGCTTCATTCGAGTCCACCAATACGACTGCTTGAGGTCATGGTACATCTTCGTACTTCCAGGATGAATGGAAAGAAGAGAATTGTGCGCCTCGTTCATAATGACTTTCCTTAGATCACCATTAGGAACCACAAACCGGTCCTCGAAGAATAAAGTGTCTCTGTCATCAATGCGATAGCACTTGTATTTGGAAAAACCCTTATCAATACCACGTTTCACCTTCTTCACCATGGTATCCAGGAGTTGTGCGTCACGAATCTGATCTGCCAAAGTAGGAGAGACTATAAGGTTGGCAAGAAAGCCTTGAGGAACAACTTGGAGATTCAGCTTGCGGAAAGCTTCACAAAGATCTGGTTGAAATGGCTTGAGAATTAAGCTGTTGCAATAAGCCTTCCTGCTCAAAGCATCTGCAATGACATTGGCCTTGCCTGGAGTATATTCAATACTCGGATTGTACTCTTGAATCATTTCGACCCATCGAGTTTTCCTAAGGTTGAGGTTGGGCTGAGTGAAGATGTACTTGAGACTCTTGTGATCGGTGAAAATGTCCACTTTTCTTCCCAACAAGAGATGTCTCCATGTTATTAATGCATGGACAACTGCCGCCAACTCAAGATCATGAGTGGGGTAGTTCTTTTCGTTGGTCTTCAACTGACGAGTGGTATAGGCCACAACTTTCTTCTCTTGCATTAACACAGCACCGAGACCTTGAAGAGAAGCATCACAGAAAACTTCGAATGGCTTGGATTCGTCAGGAGGAGTTAAGACAGGAGCTGCGCCGAGTTTCTCTTTGAGAGTGTTGAAAGCAAGGTCACACTTAGGCAAGGCTATAAGAAGTGATCCTGGAACTACTTACGTTCATGCATAACTCAAACCGTGTTCACTTCCCGGAGTCCGCCGAGAAGAGACCATCACGGCTACACACACGGTTGATGTATTTTAATTAAGTCATGTGACAAGTTCTCAACAACCGGACATTAACAAATTCCCATCTGCCACATAACCGCGGGCACGGCTTTCGAAAGATAATACCCTGCAGGGGTGTCCCAAGTTAGCCCATCATAAGCTCTCACGGTCAACGAAGGATAAACCTTCTCCCGGGAAGACCCGATCAGTCTCGAAATCCCGGGTTACAAGACATTTCGACAATGGTAAAACAAGACCAGCAAAGCCGCCCGAATGTGCCGACAAATCCCGATAGGAGCTCCACATATCTCGTTCTCAGGGCACACCGGATTGTCCAAGCTTCCGATAGGCGAGCCCAGGGTTGCCCCTGGTGGCCACTGACGACTGACAGGTAGGACCAATACTCAGAGGAGCACTGGCCGGGGGGTTTAAAATAAAGATGACCCTCGGGCTCACGAAAACCCAAGGGAAAAAGGCTTAGGTGGCAAATGGTAAAACCAAGTTTGGGCCTTGCTGGAGGAGTTTTATTCAAGGCGAACTATCAAGGGGGTCCCATAAATCACCCAACCGTGTAAGGAACGCAAACTCAAGGAACATAATACCGGTATGACGGAAACTAGGGCGGCAAGAGTGGAACAAAACACCAGGCATAAGGTCGAGCCTTCCACCCTTTACCAAATATATAGATGCATTAATTAAATAAGAGATATTGTGATATTCCAAAAATATACATGTTCCAACATGGAACCAACTTCAACTTCACCTGCAACTAGCAACGCTATAAGAAGGGCTGAGCAAAAGCCAAACAACGGTTTGCTAGGAAAGGATGGTTAGAGGCTTCACATGGCAATATGGGAGGCATGATATAGCAAGTGGTAGGTACCGCGGCATAGCAATAGAGCGAACAACTAGCAAAGCAAAGATAGAAGTCATTTCGAGGGTATGGTCATCTTGCCTGCAAGGTTCTCAGAGTCTTCGAAAGCTTGATCCTCGTAAGCGTACTCAATAGGTTCCTCATTCACGAAATCGTCTCCCGTCTCTACCCACAACAAGAACACAAGCAATGGAACCACAATCATTCATGGGAAATGCACAAGCAACATGATGCAAAACATGCATGATATGCGAGATATGATATGCGATGCATATGCGTGCTACGGAAGAAAAAGAATGAACAAAGCAGTAACTTGGCAAACCAAGTATGCCACTGGAAAGATGAGATGATTTCGGTCGAAATCGATATAAAGATCACTGTAAACGGATGCACGGTTTGCAAATGGCAAGCAAAACAAGAATGACACGATTTTGCGATTAACAGCATGATAGCACTTAGAATAGAACAAGTAACTATGCTACAGCACTCCAACATAGCAACAAAGCGTATGGCAGCAATCTACAGGAGATGCTTGACAAAAGATGAACACTGAGCTACGGCTAGATCATAAAAGCTTCATGCAACCCATTTTTGGCGGATGAAATCCTCTCAACCACCGCACCCATCAACGTACGATGCGCCTCTGAGATAGCCGCTTGCTCCAGAACACCCATCAGTGCGTCCGGTCGTGCATCGGACAGTCCCGGACTCTTTCTGTTGCTCTCCTTAGGAGCCGATACTCCGGACTTCGGGTGGCCGAAGGGTTACCTTCTGGCCTTGGCGAATCAGGAGAAATCCTCCGTGAGGACACCTTAGGGTCGTCCGCCTCATGAGGCGGGGAGACAGGGGGAGGCGTTTCGCTCTCCATCATCTCCGGAAGAAGATCCCCCGAAGACGAACTCCGTCGAGAAGGGCTACGATCCGAACTGCAAGACATACATCTCGGTTATTGTCCTCGGAGATGAAGCAGCATATATTTACCAAAAGTACTCTTGTTCACTTACAGCTCGGTGGAGGGCTGATCTCCTTGTGGGCACTGTGCGGTAAGGGTGCCCTCCAGGGCAGGGGCCCCTGGCGAAGGTTTCTTCCCCCGTTTGGAAACCCTTGTTTCCAAGTCTTCAGAGGCGATCCTTTTTCTTCCTTGGGGAGAGGGAATTTTAGATTCTTCTCCCCGATTATCCTCCTTCATGGAGACACTAATTCCCCCGGTTTGGATGAGTAATGCTTGAGGCCCGCTTTCAGCTTCTTTATTCCTCCCTTTATCTTCCTCCGATGGCACTTGATAAGGTGCGTGCTCAAGCATCCTAGCTAGTACAGGATCCGGTGAGCCTTCGGGAAGGGGGGCCGAACACCTGATCATCTTCGCCTTTTTTATCCAGTCCTGGTCAAAGAGCGATTTTTTCAGAATGACGTTGTGACAAATAAAAAGACGGCATGTTCGGCCACAGAATTACTTACGTGGGTGTCTGGACGATTGCAGTTCAGACCCGCATCCTCGGTGGTGTCCGGACACTTTATTCGTGATCCGAAGAACAATCCATACATCTCTTCGAGCGTCATGCCGAAGAATTGCTGAAGAGTTCGCGATCCTTCCGGGGTGAACTCCCACATACGGAGGGGTCGACGTTGGCATGGCAGGACCCGACGAACTAGCATGACTTGCATTACCTTGAGAAGGCTGACATCTCTCTTGAGGAGATCTCGGATGCGACTCTACAGTGTAGGCACGTCATTAACTGGCCCCCAGTCTAGCCCCTTGTTGACCCATGACGCCAGTTGT